>NW_010333401.1:0-1838 GCF_000700745.2 Antrostomus carolinensis | reverse complement strand
AAGAGTGGGGGGTTGGGTTTTGCATTGGGTTACAGAACAAAAGTATTTTCCGTTGTATATGCATATATTTGAAACACCAAGCATTTTCTCCCAAATGCAGGTCCAGAGGCATTTCATGACTACAAGACAATAAGAATTTCTGCAAGACCAACAATTTCTTGAAAATTTTTCATGTGCTTAGTGAATCCTAATTTTTTTCACCCTTTAGAATTTATTTTTTATGCTGCACACAATATTTGAAGGGGATGCAAGACAGGCATCTTTCTGAGACTTAGGCAGTCTCACTTTGTCACTCTATGTCTCTGTTTATGATACAAGCATTTTACTTCTGCCTCGAGCTTTCTAGCTCTAGCTCACATATTTACACAATAATATCATATACTTGTAGGTGACTCAGGAGATACAATCCCATTCCCTGGTCTGACTGAGGAAAATGGAGTATAATGTGTTAATAGAATCAACAAAAAACCCCCACTTGTCCAGAACCTCCTTCTCTTGCCACTGTATCAATTTTTGACAATATCTGTAAAATCAATTTCTATTTGTAACAAAAAGGGGGTAAAAAAAACCCAAAACAAACAAAGTCAAAGCAGTCTATCTCAGACAGATTTTAGTGTTGTCGGATAAAATTCAGGAATATGTACATAAAGGAAATAAGAGCAATTTGGAGAAATAATGAATGGTCTCCCAGAAAAATCCTCTCAATGTTTAATCAAAGTTCAGTATATACTAAGATTCCCTCAGAGACAAGACTCTTAAAACCTCTGTGGAAACAATCCCATAGTTGACTCATTTTGTGAAGATAAATAATGACTTTCAGCATTTTTTTTAGGCAGGAACAATGACTGTGAAAACAACCACAGTAATTCTGTACAGCAGCAGTAATGGCAAAAGCATACTAGCAGACATTGTTATTTCATAATTTCTGCCAGATTTTGCCTTTCTTTACATTGTAGAACCAAAATTAAACAGTACAAAAAATGTGCACGCAGCATACATTTGCAGTAGTGACCTTGTCCCGACTCAGAACGAGTCACCATTGCAGAACCATAAAACTTTAAAGAGAGACTTGGCTGTAACACTGGCATTTGTGCAGACACAGCACAAGGTCATGAGTCAAGCAAAACGGCTCTCAGGGTTATTCCCACCAAGATAATTAATTATTCAGGATGTGATGGCTGCAGTAGAACTGTGCTTTGTCTTGTGCATGGCCAGACTTTTCATATCAAGGAGTAAGGGAATTTTCCTTCATCTTTATAGCATGCATAGAAAGGCCAGGCACAGTTCTAGGTCCCATCCTCACCTGAGCACCAAGATTTCGTGCTTTCTGGAGAGCATGTGAGTGTAAGGGAGAATAGACACATGCTGATTTGGGAGGGTTCATGGGAGTGATATGCTTAATTGACAGAAAGGGGAGGATTGTGTACGTCCTCTAAAGTAAAGAATATATATGGTCTGATCCAGTGTAATGTCATGTAGTGCCTCCATCTTCCAACATTTTGAATTTTTTACCGGTGAAGCTCAAGAAAAGGAACAGTCTGTACCCTAGTGAGTATTTAATTTAGCCGGAGACACCAAATCCAAATATTACAATTAGAAGGAAGAAAAGCTGGGAGAGTAGAAACTTTATGACTACATGGTTACATTGCCTGGTAGGGTATACAGTTACATATCTAACCTAAATTGTAAACTACAACCAGAGCCAGATAACAGTTAAGTGAGCAATAATTGCTGATGAGACCAAGCTGTGTGGTGCGGTTGACATGCTGGAGGGATGGGATACCATCCAGAGAGATCTTGACAGGTCTGAGAGGTGGGCCTGTGCAAACCTCTTGAAG
>NW_010333400.1:0-1763 GCF_000700745.2 Antrostomus carolinensis | reverse complement strand
CCCAGCCTATACTGGAACCTGGGGTTCCTTACCTGGCATTAAAAATATTGAAATCCCAATAGTTTCAATGGAGAGAACAGAAAATAAAACAAAGTTTTTTGGTTTAAATTATATATATATATATAAAAGAGGCTGGCTTTTAAAAATAACAACTCTCTTGGCAATAAAACTGACAAGTGAAAAAAGAAAAGAATCCTAAAAACTAATTTTTAGGACTCACCAATATACCAGAGTGGCCAGTACGTGATGTTGTAATAAGAGCTGATGAGTTTTCCAGTCCTGAAAAGAAAACCCAAGAAATTATCTTCTTGCAACAATTTCAGCCCAGGAAATATTTAGGGATATACAAAAGTAGGATGTTTTGCTTGTTCAAATCAGATTAACCTTCAATTAACATACATTTCAGTATATATCATGCCTGCAACAGAGACATTAAGGAGTCCCCAAGCCAAGACCACTTTCCGAGCTTCAGCTTCTTTCTTCATCTTGATGGTCCTGTCGATGAGGGAAGTGGCTGGACTCTGTTCTGGTGTCATTATCTGTAACAAGAAACACAGAGAAATGACAAAATCTATCAACTTTTGGACAGTGAGATACTCAGTCAGCACAAGATTAAAAGAAATTTTACCTTTTTAATATTAAAAAATATATAAATGGACTTTACCTTTAGCCAGAGTCATGTTTAGGGTATAAAATTAAATAAAGCAGATTATTTTCCCCAGTAAAAATAGGTAAAAATTCTTTAATTAACTCTAGTGTCACCACATCACTGAGGAACAGCATCTATTTTCTCCATGGAGGTGTAAACGAGAGGAGAGAGACAAATTCCAACCTCATTTTTGGACAGAGAACATCCTTCAGAAGTGAGAGGAAAAACTCCTGCCTTCTCCAGGCAAAGGAAAGACCTTGCACAGCTCTGTAGGTTTTTTTAATTGAAAATTAATTTTTTAAATTGAAAATTCTCCCTTATTTCAGTAGGTACCAGAGTATTTTCAGCCTGTGGGTTCAACACATCTGAAATGGAGCTGCTTTTATGCCCAATAACACTTTATATGAAAAAAAAAATAACCCTGGTGACTTTTTCTGCTAGTTCCATCACCAAAATATGTTACTGTTCCTTCTTGGCACTCGCTTCAAAACTGGTCACATAATTCTTCACTAGATGGGAATATAAATAAATTGCTTTTTGGGACCAAAAAAAAAGCAATTGACACAATATTACCTAAAGATAAGGATGAAAAATTATGAAAGCCAAATGACACTACCTGTTTCTTGCTGGTAAAATGATACAGCAGTGAAATCAGGATTACTGGATGATCCTGACATCAGGATTACTGGAAGAATTCTATAAAAATATGTTACCTGGTAATTTTTTTGATAGGTTTTTCCATATAGTTGAGCCCCAAGATTTCCCTTCCCACCCTGATCTGAGCAGAGATCCTCTCCCCCATCCTCACACTCCCAGCCTCTCTCCCTCAACCACGTCCTCCTGCAGAAGTTGGACTGTCAGTGACAGAAAGAAACGTGAGATTTGGTTTCTTTCTGCTCACTTGGGAGTGGTGGGTCTGTGGTTTTCAGCTCTAGATTGAAATGTGTCTTCTCCTGCTCCCTGTCCTCAGCTCCTAATGAAGGAAGGTCTCACCTTGGTAACGTGGGGCACTGACCCCCAACACCCCCCAGCTTCCCCCACACACAGAATCATAGAGTCACAGGATCCCAGACTGGGTTGGGGTGAAAGTGACCTTAAAGCTCATCCAGTTCCA
>NW_010333399.1:0-9986 GCF_000700745.2 Antrostomus carolinensis | reverse complement strand
AGCACCGGGGTGGGCTGTTCCCGTGGGGAAACGCTCCTTTTTCCTCCCTGCTTCCCGGTAATTGCTTTCCTTTCTCCATAGCTCTGAAAAGGCTGCGTGAAGCTGCCAACAGCAACGACTTGGACACAGGTAAGATTTCTGCCAGTCCTACGTGGGACCCCTTCCTGGAAGGGCAGTTTTATCGAGGGCCTTTATTGTAGGAGAGGAGGAGGAGAGTGCAGATAGTTTGCAGACATGGGCTTTAGGTGCTGCAAATCTAAGAAACTGCTTCTCTGGAGCCTTGTTTTGCTCTCTGAGTAGAGTGAGGCTGGTTATATTAACTTTTTCACAGCATTTGGTTAATAGTGTTAGTTTTCCAACTGCCTCAAGCTAAATCAGCACTGCACCATTATTCCAGCTTTTTTGGTATGTAACTTTTGCCCAGTTGTAAGCAGAAAGAGAGTAGTGTTTTGGTAAGGTGGAGGTTATGGTTATCTAAGCCATACCTTGTGTGATGAGACAGTCTGATCCAGTAGATCAGAACCAGGACCAGTGCTGGTCTCTGCCTCTCACAGTGCCTTCAGAGAAAGCTTGTGGCCTACCTGTGAACTCCCTTTACCTCTCTACACTGTAGATGAGGTGGGGTTTGATATGAAGTGTTCAGCAGCAATATTGGCATCTGTCATCTGCCCCTTTTTGTTGTCCCTCCTTCGACCACGCTGTCCCCTCAGCTCTGCCAGCCTGAGTGTTCATGGGGCCATTCTGTGAACAGAGCTGGAAACTGGCTTGACTTGTAGGAACTCCCAGTGTATCAGGACGGGGTTTTGTCTGGCATGCTTCACCCTTTGTCTCCACAATACACCTTGTTTCATGATCTGATGGATGAAGTTCATCTGTGAGTGCAGAAAGGCTTGGCTTCACTCACCGAGTCAAGAGGAGGAATGAAAGAATCAGGCTTTATGAAAGTCTTGGTTTCAATCCAGCTTGGGGTTTTACACCTGTATTTGATAGACAGGTTCCCCTGTTCACAATCCTGCTGTGTTCTGTGTCCTCTGCAACTTGAGGAAGTGTCTGGTGATTAATTTATTCTTCATCGACAAGTAAAAATCTTTGGTGTTTGCTGAGGTGGCGCTGGGTGGGAAAGGTTATGTCATGTCCTACTGGCTTCAGGGAAGGAGTAGGTGAAGCATTCGCCAGTAATGGTTCTCACTGGTGGCACTGTCAGTCTCCCTGTCTTGATACAAGAGTATCACACATCCCTCATTAATGTCACTCCATCTTTTCAGGTATTCCTTTCATTCCTGCACCACACTTAAAGTGTTTGGTGTACAGGAAGAAATTGCAATGGGACCATAATTCTGTCTCTGGAAGCTGAGGAGAATGGTGACTTTCAGTGGTCTGAGCTATCTAGTTTCTTGTCTCAGTACTGGCCCTTCTTGACTGTTGTAAGTTATGCTATTAAAGATCTCAAAATACAGTGAATTTATCAGTATTTTTAACAGCTTTATTTTGCACACTGATTACTATGTCAGGACAATCTCAGAACAGCAGGATTAGCAGCCCTTGCAGTTGCCCTTACGCATGTTGCTGTAGATGCTACTTTTGCCTCCCTAATCTTTTCAGCCATTACTGGTCTCTCTGCCTTTGATGTACCCAATACCGGGCAGTCACGCTAGTTTCTCTGACTCTGTCTCAGCAGGTTTTTCCTTCTTATCCAAAGGAGGCATTTCAGGTTACAGCAAGTGCCAGTGGTGGCACTGAAGAAGTAGCTGGGTGGAAAAGCAGGGGAAACAAGTGTGAGAAGATGACAGTATGGCTCCTCGGGCTGTTCACTGCAGTGCATCATCTCCTAGGGGTGTATTTGTCCTGCTCTTGGCAGGTTGCTGCACTCACCTGCCTGCTTCCCAATCAGTAGCCACCGTTACTATGGTAAAAACTAGGGGTTTCAGGTGACTCTAGGAAGGGGCACGTTCAAAGCAGGTGTGGAGAGGTGGCTTCTCTCACTGCATGTGGTTACACTGTGAAATGTCTTGCCACGGGTCCATGTTGATGTGAAAAGTTTACACAGATGCAGAAAATGACCACACAAATCTACAGAGAAAGACCATGGAGGGACAGTAAGGACAGGATCCTAATTCTGGCTTGGGAAGTGCCTGAGGTGCAGCTGACTAGCTGTGAGAGTTAGCCCCCATCTTTGCCATCTTTTTATACACTTCTATAGGCATTTGCTGCTGATTTTCCTTGGAGCTTGAATATTTGTCTAGCTGGATCCTTAGCCTTAGCCATTACAGCTGGTGGCTTGTCTTTTACGGTAGTCCAGGGAAGCTGCTGAAGGCTGTGACAGAGCGGGGAGGATACGCTGCCTGGGCTGGCTCTGCTGAGCCAGGATGCTCACTGGAGCTGGTTCAAGTCCAGTTGATTTGACAGCTGGCAGGGTGCATACCTACCCACAGGACAGCAGGTAGCATTACCTCTGTCTGATAGGTGTTCCCTCAACTCACCTGCTTTCTTCTCCTCCTTGGCGCTGTCAGTGCAGCAACTCTTGGAGGATGGAGCTGACCCCTGTGCCGCGGACGACAAAGGCCGGACAGCCCTGCACTTTGCCTCCTGCAATGGCAACGATCACATCGGTGAGTGGGGAGGGGGAGTTCTGTCATCCAGCTTCTCTGGGGAAGAGATTTTGAAGGATGCTCTGCATTCTGTTTCAGCAAATGACAGATTGCTGTTTTCCGTGTGTTTTGTGGCAAAGCTGCCAGCTGAACTCTGGCTCCAGGGTTTGCTGTGTCCCCCTGCTGAAGGGGGAGCAGGAGCTTCCAGTGCTAGGGCTGTACTGGTGCAGAAGAAAGGGCATCCTTAGTCCCAGTTCTTCCCCTCAGGGAGCCCAGGGGCAGTGGCACTCCCTGGCTTTGTGCTGGGTCCTTCTGCTTTGCTGTGCAAACCTCTGTCCCCTGTCTCTGGGAGGAAGCTGATGAGCTGAACAGAAGCACCCCTAAGGCGGCCTGATGGCTGCTGTGTGGACCTGCGGCCCATGTGGGCCTGACCTGTGGGGCAAAGGGAAGGGACTGACACAGTTCTGTTTCCTTGTTTCCAGTGCAGCTGCTTCTGGACCATGGGGCTGACCCAAACCAGAGAGATGGGCTTGGAAACACACCCTTACACTTGGGTAAGTGCCACACAGATGAATCTTGCATGCAGAGAGGTGAGGTGGGCACCGCCTTGCTGTTCCTTTCTTCTCCACCTTCCCCTCTCCTGCGCATCACAGTGTGCATCCCCAGCTTTAAGGACCTAGGAGGTAGAGAAAATCCATTTCCCTCCCTCTGACAGCCCCAAGGAGCATGACATCTGTTCCAGGGAGAATACCTGGTCTTGTGCATGGGGTTACCCTTAACAGTTGGGCTGTTGCTCTTTCTCATGGCAGACAGCCGTTGGGGAAGTGGCAAGCTCCACACTTGAGCAGAAACTCCTTTGTTGTTGTTTGCTAGTGCCTCTGAGTTGTGTGTCCTGTGTTTTCCCTCCCCAGCTGCCTGCACGAACCATGTTCCTGTCATCACCACGCTGCTGCGCGGAGGTAACATTTCCTCTCTAACAATTACAGCCTGTCCCTTTCCTGTCCTGCCCCTGTTGATACTGCCCAGGGACACTAAGCCTTGAAGACAGACCTCACTTTCTGTCCTTGCTCACACGTCTTGCAGGTGCCAGAGTTGATGCCTTAGATCGAGCTGGCAGAACCCCGCTGCACCTCGCTAAATCAAAGCTAAACATCCTGCAGGAAGGACTCTCCCACAGCCTGGAGGCCGTACGCCTGGAAGTGAAACAGGTAAAAGAAACAGTGCCGTGGTCTGGTAAGGTGGTGCAGCCCCTGGCAGTCTCCTGCACCCTTTATTTAAATACCTCTCTGTAGGCTCTTGGCTGCTCTGGGGAGAGTTTGACTTTTTTCTTCTATTTTCAGAGACCTTCCTTTTTCCCAACTGCTAGTCTGAATTTTTGCAGGACCTCTCTTGGCTCTGGTAGGCCAAGGATGCATTGAATTTCTTAATTCTGAGGCTGAATGGAGCACTCTCTTTTCTTCAGCCACCGTGTAAGACACATGGTTTGTGGCAGGAGAGGGATCATAGCATGGGGCTGTAGCTATGGCGTACACACACAGGGACTCTGCGTTCCTAGCACAGTCTGTCCTGCTCTGCTACGTGGAGGGATGGGATAGGAAAACACTCACGGGGATGCATCACAAATGCACGAGGTGTGGGCTTCACTTTAGGAGCCACAAGGATTTTTTCATCCTCAGTGCACAAGCAGATCCTGCTGGAGTGGGAAGTTCCTGCTCCTCACAGCGAGGGAAGCTAGCTGGCCATAAAGAAAACCTTGGTGCTTTCAGGGCTAGACCTTACACTTCTTCAGCTGGGCCTTTCTTCCCTGTTCTTAAACCAGGCACAGGGATCACAACTAGTCCATCTGTGGCTGATCATCACCTCTAGTGACTCACTGGGCTCTGATGCTGCCATTAGCGCTCTCTGGTTGCTTTGCACATGTTCCTCTATGTGCCACGTCCTCTGCCATGTACCGCAGCATCAAGGCTGTGCTTGGCAATGTAACTGTAATTGCATTTTTTTCTGCAAAAACGTCCCAGCCTGGTGCAGCTGTTTGATCCCTCTTATGCCTGTTGGTTTCAGATCATCCAGATGTTGCGGGAATACCTGGAGCGTCTGGGGAGGCACGAGCAAAAGGAACAGCTGGATGACCTCTGCTCCAGGTTACAGATGACTAGCACCAAGGAGCAGGTAGGCAGCACTGAGCTACTGTGCCTCAACTACAGCCAGTTGGGACTTTGGTGCTTAGGAGAGTGCAACTGCAGGAGCAAGGTGACACTGAAGACACAGTTATGGAAGTGTTCTCGCTCACACTGGGTAAAGTGAGCAAGTTACATGATGACTCACGGTAGTCCTTTGGGTTGGAATTTAAAATGCAGAAAGCATCACTGTGCCTAGCAGCTCGGCAGAGAAGCTGAAGATCAGGTGGGCTGAGGGCACAGGCATCTTAAGGCTGGGACCAGCACAACAACAGGGTTGCAGGGCCTGTTTGGGTTTTTTTTGTTGTTGTTTGTTTGGCCAGAAGATTGGCCCTTAGAAACAGCCTTAGAGGAAACAGCCCTAATGCCATCGTTGAGTTCTGGGCATGAGGCAACATGCTTCTGTTCTAAGGACTGGCTGAACTGCACGAGGTCAAGGTCAAGAATCGACCTCCTGAGGAATGGGGAGAAGCTCCCCTTGCCTTTGATGAGGACTGGTTAGATTGTGAGGGCAGGAGCCCTCCTACACAACTGTGGGACCAAAGGGATCCCGTCCTTGTGTAAGCTCAGCATGGGTGTTACTGGCAGTCCTGGTGCGAGGGTGGTCCCTGCTGCATGGGGGTTTGCTCTGTGTTGGTGGGCAGCTGCACAACTGCATTCCTCTGCCTAACAGCCTGCTCTCTTCTGTCAGGTGGACGAGGTTACAGACCTCCTGGCTAGCTTCACCTCACTCAGCCTGCAGATGCAGAAGATGGAGAAGAGATAACGGGCTTCCAAATCATCTTCCTGATGCAGCAGGAGAAGCTTCAGAGAGAAAAAGAGGAAGCTGAAGCTTGCTTCCCAGCTCGCTGCATACAAACATTGCTGCCAGCGGCCGTGCCTGCCAGATCCACTCTCCGGAGGTGCTCAGGCTGTCCCTGTGGGTGCTGCCACAGCTGCCTCATAGGGAGGCAGCAGGCCTTGGACAAGAGAGACAACAGACAATGCTGCAGCTGAGACTTTTTGGAAAAAAAAAAAATAAAAAAAAAAAATAAAAAGCTGCTCTTCTGTTAATCAGATGGGCTGGCGCTGAACAGGATACCCCTTCCAGAGGTATTCTGCCTTCTCCCAAGCACTTCAGCTCGATGTAGGTGGTGTCTGATGCCATGTGCAGTCACCAGCCCTGACTAGTGCACTTAGCAGCTGGCCAACATCACAGAAACGCTTGGAAAAGGCACTTTTTGCCCCCTCCCCAGTACTCAATTGCATGGGGGAGAAAGTGGATGCCTTGGGCAAGAGCAGGCTTTGTGCTGTGAAAAGAACACCCTTAATTCTGCATGCTAGCAGCTGAGCAAACATACTGTCTTGAGAAACACGCACCAAGGCTTAATCCTAACCTTCCCCAGAGCCTGCAGTCAGAGGGCAGAGAATCTGTCTGGTTACAAATGGGATGCAAAGCTTTTAATCACTAGACTAACAGCTTTCACCTGGCCCCACTTTTTAAATCACTGCTGCAAGTTAGTGCTTAAATACTACAGCAAAACATTTGTGAAAAAGACCCAGGTAGACAGCTAGCAGGTCAGAGCTGCCCTGATGCAGGAGTAAGGTTTGGAGGCGTGACTTAATCCTAGCGCAGTTTTTGACAGACATCTATATCTTGCAAAAAAACCCCACTGTAACTGACTTCTGTGTTTCCTAGTACTGGTGGTCTTGGGCAGGAGGTCTGCCTGCAACAGGAGGTGTTGTGTATTCAGCTGCATTACTGGGCTAGGATGGAGGTGAATTTATGGCTGCCTCAGCAGCACCAAGCCCAGAGCTGACCCATACTGTGCTTCTTGCTTGTCAGAGAGAGGTGCTGCTCCAGGGACCCCAAGTGCAGCCTGAGGAACGAGTTAGGACCTCTGCTGGGAGCCTGAAGTGATGCAGCTGTGAGGGCTGCAGGGAATTATTCTTGCTGCTCTCTTGCTTCTGCCCCACTGTGGTTAGTAACGAAGACGTAGATAGCTTTGTCTTGGAGCAGGGATCCATGAAATCCTGTCAGCAGTGCACCAGCAGCAGCAGGGTGACAAGAACATGCCCAATAGCAATCTGAGTTCCCACCTAAATGATGTGGTGGGCTGGTAGCAATTCCCATCCCACAGCTAGGGAGTCACTGGTTTGGAAGTGTTCATCCTTAGGATTCAGCTTAACCATGCAACAGCCACAGCCCGGAGCATTCTTGAGAGACCTTCAGATCAGCATGTTCTCTAATAATCTGGCCTCTTGTCCAGGAAGAGAGTAAATGGACCTCCATGTTCAAAGCTGAGATGTCAGAAATACTCATGGCTTTTGGGTGGGTTCATCTGTGGGGTGCTGGAAACCATGACTGGGACGAACAATCTTGTGGTTTGTCTGGAGCTGTCACTGTGAATACCGATACTTCGTTATGACATGCTGGATGGGAAGAATACTGAGGGGGTGGGAGACAATCTGACCTTTTTGTATTTTGAACTTCAATAAAATCCTGTCAGCCTTTTTGGACTCCTCAGCCAAGTTTTCTTTTTTTTTAGAGTGGCTCATTCCTCTTTCTTTACAGATGATCTAGGCCCCAGGCACAGCACCAGACTTGGTAACTGCTACTCTCATACCTGGTACTGAAATTAGAAGTGACAACACAGAAGTTGTTTGAATACAAACACCGCTCTGTGTGCAGATCAAAGTACGTGGTTGCTGACTTACCTTCTGATCTTGACTCCCACAGCCAAGAAATCCAAACTTTAAACCTAGTTAGTTGCTGTGAAACTGTACAAACGGAGAAAAGAGAATCTCAGCAGGACTGCTTCAAACTGGAAGAAGGGGTGTTTTCAAAGAGGAAAAGCAACCTTGCCCAATCTGCACCCCTGCATAAGTACGAAAGCAGGTCGGGAGGAGGCGGCTGAACTCGTGCCTTGCCCCATGCCAGATAAAATGGCTGTGCTGTGACGAGATAGCAAAGGGATGAGGGGCTGGGGAGGGACATCTGGGCAAGGCAGAGAATTTCCAGGGTGGTACCTGTGTGAGGAGTGGGTAACTTTCATGTCCAGTCTTCATTTATTTTGCTTTTGCCTGTCTTCACAGCCTATTCTTTGTGGCTGCGTACACCCATCTGTCACCGCTTCTGCACTCAACAGCCTTGTTGCTGAGGAGACCATTAAGGTGCCAGCAGAGCAGGCAGCCAAAATGCTCCTTATCACTGCGGTTACCTTAGTTGCTGATGCTGTATGCTAACTAGACACAGCTTGGAAGCTTTCCTCAAAATCAGGAATATACCGAAGCTTTTAGCCTGAGCACACATGATGTTGTTGTCCACAACTCTTCAGTCTTGCCTGGCGCTGAAGTTTTCATGACTGCTCCTGACTACGCTGGGAATGGAAAGGTGGGGGTGCTGCAGCCAGCTGGGAGCGTTTGCCTCCCCTCCTTTGCAGCACTGCTCCTTCCACGGGAGAGTGAGGCAGCGCTGGCAGTCCCATGGAGACTGGCACACTGAGCTCAGGCAAAAAAGCTGAGCAGACTTGTAGGAAGTTTTGCCACTGCTTTAGTGATAACAACAGATAAGAAAGAAAAGATGATCTGGTTTTCAGAGGGGAGAGGAAAAAGCATCACGTAGGAATCGCCACAGTCAGTTCTGCTTTCCTGCCTCGGGGCTTAAGCACTGGGCTGCTGAGAGCCATGTCATGTGTTTGGCACTGGACTGAAAAAGGTTTTAGGTTTCTTTGCGTCAGCTGGTCATGCCAAAGCTTTGACTACCCTGCCAGGCTCAGCAGCTGTATCTTGAAAGAGAGTCAGGTACAGGGAGTGAAAGAAAGAAGGAAAGAAAAGGTTTCAGAGGAGGAAGACTGTGGCTTCATGCTGTGCTGAGAGCTGTTCTCTGGCACTCTTTTTTCTGCTGCTCTTGGCCTACAGTTTTCAGCTTCTCCCAGCAGCTTTTCCCCTTGCACTCTGGGCCACAGATTTCCCTGCACAACCCATAGGTGTGAGGTTGGTGATAGCTTTCTATATCTCCCAGAGGTGTCTGCTGCAGCAATGAAGAATGGAAACAGCAGCACAGGTTTCCCTCCGCTGTGTACTCTGCCATTAAACTCAGTCCAGTGTTGTAATTTTCCTTGTGCTACACCATGAAATACACCTTCCAGGCTCCTTCTCGAGCAGTGGTGCATCCCCCTCCTCAGGGCCATGGTGTCAAACCAGGACTTGACCTAAGGTCTTGCTTCCTTCTCACCATTACCTGGCCTCCAAAGACACTCCATTTCCCCTCCTCATTCACAGCACAGCTCTGCAGTGACATGCTGGATCCCTCGCCACCAAAACCAGCAGCAACCTCCCCAGCTCTGCAGCCACTGCTGTGCTGTAAGATGCAACCAAAACCAGCTAAATTGAGGATCTGGCTCATCCAAGCACAAAAGGACTGAAAACCTGCTTGTGTCTCACCAAGGACTCCAGCAGAAGCAACAGCCCTGAACAAAGCCTCCCTGCAAGGCTGCGTGGATGTCATTAAGCAAAAGGCCTTTCTCTGAAGTGGCCACTCACCCACACAAGCAAATGCTAAGTGCTCACTGCAGTATGTGCAAACATCAAGAATCTGTTCCACTCTTCAGCAGCTGAAATAATTAAACACCAAGGTATTGAACCAACATCTGAACTCCATTACTTTTTCCACCTTTGCCTTTCTAGCAGACTCCAATTCCATCATTGTAATTACCTGCACTGCTGAAGAAGCCCCATGAAGCATCTCTGGCAAACCTCCCACACTTTCATCTGCTTCCTCTGCTCATTCTGTGAGCAAGACAGATCTCTTCTCCTCCATCACAGAAAGGTACTTGCAGAAAGATGCCTTCTTCCTGCACTGTGCCCAGCCAACATAGGAGAGCAGCCCTGGGCACCTCAGGGCCCATAGGGTGAGTAAGTGGAAGAGCCAGCAGTTTTGACTGGGAAGCTGATAAAGGAGATACAGCAAATAGCTGTCCTCTGTGCTTTTCTGAAAGCTCTGAGAGGGGAAGAGAGCATGTGGTTGTTGGAAGAATTAAAATAATCAGCTGGCAACCTGCTAAGGCTGGTTATGGATTAGGAACCAGAATCTAAACCCAAAAGCAAATAAGCAGAATTCCCTGTAGCTACTAGTGCTCCATACCCTGACCAGCCCTGCCATGCTGTTACTTCTCTGGCTGTGAGCTGGCGAGGCTGTCCTGCCACAAGGTACTGTAATAGGTAGTAAACTGTTTGTTCA
>NW_010333398.1:0-2855 GCF_000700745.2 Antrostomus carolinensis | reverse complement strand
TCTATATGTTTTCAACAATAACATTTATTCAAGGTCTTCACTATAACAACGGTTATTGGCCTTCTGGGCTGCAAGCGCACGTTGCCAGCTCAAGCGCATGTTGCCAGCTCAAGCGCATGTTGCCGGCTCAAGCACAGGTTGCTGGCTCAAGTGCACGTTGCCGGCTCATGACCTCCCTTGACCTGCCAGTGGCACTTATTACTAAGTCTGGGAGGCTATTCTTTTCCAGAATAGTCATTTTAATTAAATAAAGTCTCCTGAAAGTGAAGAAGTAGAATTGCAGTAAAACATTGCAGTGAAACGTCCCTTGTAATGACACTGAATTTTTTTGCCTGTGGTACTGGTACTGCCAGTCAGGAACAACCGCCTCCTAAACAGAATAGGTCAGGTTGGACAAAATGTCGTCACACGTGGGAGGGCATTTGGGAAGTCCATTGTCCCTCAGTTCACAATTGTGATTCCATAACGACAGCTCTTTTGTTTGTTCAGACATGTTGGCCTTGTTAATGGATTCACGTTCAAGATGAAGCCATTTAAGACATTCATAGATGATAACAGCCACTTGCACCACTGTTATCTCTGCCTTCCATAACAAATAGTGCTAGCTGAAAGATTTTGTTAAAGGCTGCTGTAGGATGCAGGTTCAGTTTGGAGCCTTCAGAACAATGATGAGTGCACAGAGCTCTTAATTTACTTGAAAAGAGTGACAGGCATAGCTAGGAGTTCTTTACAGAGGATTTGTGTTTAATCACTATAAACATTGTAAATGTTTACAATTTTTTACATTTTATTTGAAAACCACTGAGTTACTGCAAATAGTTCTCTTGCAACTTGCCAGGAAGCTTTTTCTTAGAACTCAAAATTTCCATCTAAGCTTGGAGCAGACATAGTCAGAGCTATTGTCTGGCATCTGATAAGCCAAAAGCAGCTCTTGGGACAGGATTTTTCAGTAGAATAAAGTCAGTCACCAGGAATTTAGGACTTGCTCAGTTTGACTTTTCAGTGTGAGAGTACTTGGCAGTATTGTGCAAAGCTTAAATTCACTGTAGGAACTTGGTTTGCAGCCTTCAACTTGATAACCTATGGGGTTACTTGGGGCAGTGTCAGGTAACTGTGAGCTATTTGTTTGCTACTATTGAAAGGGGCACAAAGATAAATGTTTTTGTGGTGAGAAGAAAACAAACATCTCTTTTAATGCTTGTAATTAGATATTTTATTGCAGGTAATTACATGCTGCCACTTACTCCTTTTCTTCTCTGTGTGTGATGGTGCAGCATCATGATTTATAGTCCAAGTTGCCTGCTGCATCAGTAGGGAAGACCAGAATATCTGTTCTATCTGTGTATCATCAAAAGAAATGAAGAGCAGTCGTGATTTTTCCTCAGAGCTTCAGTGCTTTCTGTTTAAACATCCAACATGGGGATGTCATTCAATTAATTGCTTAAAATCATTTAAAAATGCAACATTTTGTTGCTTTGAATAAATCAATCTCAATCAGTAACTCAGTAGAGCACTTCTGCAAAGCAAAAGCTCAAAAAAATGAGTTAATGCTAATTTGTAAAGGCACCGGCTAAACAGCAGAATCTGCTGTTACTGACATACTACTATAGAATTTATTTTTTTAGAAAGATGCAAAACATGCTTCTTTTTCCTCAGCCTGTCTTAGGAGTTTGGAACTTTAACATACGCGACTTATTTCTTTTTTTAAAAGTAATTTGCATTTAACACCCACATTCATGTGAGTGACAAAACCAAGTCAGCACTGAATTTGTTAGCCTGAGTCATGAGAAGGTGTTTCAGGCTGGTGGTACACAGAAAAGGCTAGTTAGATGGCTGATTAAAGTTAACTGTATGTCAAAATAAGTGATGCAGTAATTTAAGACCATCACAGTTTGCAACTTTTTCTTTGTAGTAGTAAGTTGAAACACACTTCTGGCTAATATATGATCTACCTTGAATTGTTTGGTTTTAAAACTGGCATGGTAACATCTGGAGGAACGCCAGACTAGGTTCTAGTTCTGCATGTGCCAGGCTCCAAGTTAGTGTGATTCTCTTTGCAGAACAGCATAAAATCTCCTATTTATAGAATAGTTTGCTGGAAAAGACCATTATGATCATCTAGTCCAACCGTAAACCCAGCATTGCCAAGTTCACCACTAAAGCACGTCCCCAAGTACCACATCTACATGTCCTTTGAATACCTCCAGGGATGGCGACTGCACCGCCTCCCCAGACAGCCTGTTCCAATGCCTGACAACACTTCCAGTGAAGAATTTTTTCTTAATATCCATCTTAAACCTCCGCTGCTACTGCTGCTTTGTGTTTGGCAGATTTTTAACATTTAATTGAAATCATGCCACTGTTGGGTATTTAAGGATTTTGAAACTCTCATCTGGAGCTGGACCGAACTGGCTGAACAGGCAATCACTGTGCCACTAGTAACCTGACGGGTTTGTTGCTGACTGGGCACTGAGCTCTGCGGTGACTTACTACAGCATTAACAACCGATAGTGGTGTTTGGAGCTAAAGTGATACCCACTCAGCAGTGACCTCTCCTTTGTAATGCTCCAGGTGTCTCTCAGAATTCTTGCAACTGAAATAAAAAAAAAGAATTGGGGCAGGGGAGGGGAAGGAGTGACAGGTTACATACACGCCATCCGTGAAAGCACTTTCAGGTCTTACTGATACAAGACAATATTTTTTAAAAGTTCATACCACAGATGAATGGAATACTGAGAATCTTCCAAGAGGGTCTAAAGAGAAAAACACTTTAGACCTCTTTTAGCAAAAAAATTTCAATTACCTGTGGCTTGATTAGCAGAAAATCAGGGAACTACAGGCCAGTCAGTCTCACC
>NW_010333397.1:0-3263 GCF_000700745.2 Antrostomus carolinensis | reverse complement strand
CCCCCTTTTTTTTTTAATGCAAGCAAAAGAGTTCCTTGCTGCCAAAGAAAAACACTAACAAGAGAAAAGTGGGCATGAAGTGACACAGCAGGAAGCACGTGGCAAACCATGATGGGCCTTGACACAAACTTTCTATTTTTGAAGTGGCTTAATATAGTCCTGAAAAAAATGTCTTCATTGTTATTAAATATCTCCTTGCTCTCCTTAAAAACATCCTGATTTTATGGGCAGCAGAGCAGGCTGGTCCTTTGGCACCTAACAATGATATTTCATTGCCAGATCCCAGATGTATCCTGGCCCAGGAATATAGACTGTGTGCCGAGATCAGAGCCTGTCCCTAAACAAAGCTCCTTCTGCTTTTCCTACAACACAGGCAAGTGAAACAAAGGTTCCTAGTCAACAGGAGAGTGATATTTTTAGACATTTAGTATCATGATAGCAGGAGCTGAAGGAAGAAAAATTATATCAGCATGAGGTCCATCCAAGAGATATATCAGTTATTTAACTGGTAAGTACATGCAGAAAGATCAAAGTCCCCTTCTGTGATGAATAGCTGTGATTCACACAGCTGGGAGGTGCAAAGAAATTACTCCAGCTAGCTAGCTATCACTTGTTAGCCAGAGAGAAAGCATTTCTTTACATTTACTTTAAGGTATCCCTTTTGTTCCACACATGTTTAAAGTACTACCCTGTAGCAATCAAATGGCAGGTGAAATAAGAAGAGGAACAGTGTGTTCTTGACAGGAGATATAAGTCACAGTTCCCTCCCACCGCCAGAAAGGGAAGTCAGCACAGCTGGAATCACAAACAGCACCAGGGGAAATCACCTCTTCATTTTCACCTCCTCCTTCTCCGTGTCCTATGGTGGCAGGCCTGCGGGCACTGAGGCTGCAGGCAAGGGGGCAAAAAAGACCCACATGGGCTTTCCAGCTTGTTTTGACGCATTGAGTGTTTGGAAAAACAAACTGAGGTGAACTCTGTCCCTGCTGAGTCCAAGAGCAAAATCTGCTGGTGTTTCCAAGCTGCCCCAACAGCTGGGAGCTCCTGTTTCCCCATGACCTGTATGTCTGAGGGATTTCCCAAAAAGCAGAGAAGCCTGCATCAGCAGCCACTGGGGCATGATGGCCACTGGTAGCCCTGGAGCACCCAAATTCTTGTCTGAAAGAAAGCTGTCTAGGTAAATAAACATGACCCCAGAAAAACAAGTCACTCTGCCTTCCAGCACCCCAGGGTGAGACAGGAAAATGTACTGGAGGTGGCCACATTGGAGATCTCATAGAATCACAGAATGGTTTGGGTTGGAAGGGACCTTTAAAGATCATCTAGTCCAACCCCCCTGCAGTGAGCAGGGACATCTTCAACTAGACCAGGTTGCTCAGAGCCCCATCCAGCTTGTCCTTGGGGTGGGGCTTCTACTACCTCTCTAGGCAACCTGTTCCAGTGTCTCACCTCTTGCATTGTAAAACATTTCTTCCTTATATATATATATATACACTGAATCTACCCTGTTTTAGTTTAAAACCATTACCCCTTGTCCTATCACTACAGGCCCTGCTAAAAAGCCTGTCCCCATCTTTCTTATAGACCCACTTTAAGTACTGGAAGGCTGCAATAAGGTCTCCCCGGAGCCTTCTCTTCTTCATGCTGAACAGCCCCAACTCTCTCAGCCTGCCCTCATAGGACAGGTGTCCCATTGCTCTGCCAGCAAGTCCATTAGCCACCTGGGGAAGGAGCTGGGGCTCCTTCCCTCCTCCCCACAGCCCACTTGCCAGGTGTGCTGTGTCCTTCAAAGGCTCCCTGGAGCTCCTCTCCTTCTCATTGCCCCATGTTTGCTCTCCTTTCCCCCTTGCCTTTTCCAGGACCTCTCTCTGTGACTCTTTGCATCCCCTTCTCTATCTCCTGGGTGCCCTGTTCCCCCTTCTCTGCACATCCCCTCTGCTCCCCCGCAACTCCGTCTTCCCTGCCCTGGGGTCTTTTTTTTTTGCTGAAGATGAGCAGGGAAGACAGCAGGGCTGTGCTGGGAAACAGCCATCAGTGGCCTTTGCACCTCTGAGCAATGGAAAGGAATTTCAGGCACTGACAAACAAATGTTACAGCTTTCATGTGTCCTTCAGACCCCCTCTTTGCAAAGGGACCCATTCATCACCAAAGGCACTGCCTGGAGCCAGACACCCCCAAGGCCTCACAAAGCTTCATGCTTGCACCACAGATGGTGGCACTGGCTTCTGGCTCTAGGCAGAGAGCCTGGGTGCAGCTC
Source organism: Antrostomus carolinensis (assembly GCF_000700745.2). Classification (NCBI taxonomy): domain Eukaryota; kingdom Metazoa; phylum Chordata; class Aves; order Caprimulgiformes; family Caprimulgidae; genus Antrostomus; species Antrostomus carolinensis. The sequence continues at coordinate 1,006 of NW_010333397.1, read as the reverse complement.
AGATCACCAGCTGGGGGAAGATTCCAGTTTTTCCTGGGCCTCTGAATTGCAAAATAAAGTTACCCACAGATTGTGATGCCCCATGTCAGTGTGCAGGGTCTCCCGCTGCCTGAGCAGCCCAGGAAGAGGTCTCTGGTTGCTCTCCCAGATGAACCCGTAGAAATGGGTGGTCAGACACTGGAACAGGTTGCCCAAGGAAGTTGTGGATGCCCCCTCCCTGGAAGTGTTCAAGGCCAGGCTGGATGAGGCTTTGAGCAACCTGGTCTAGTGGAAGGTGTCCCTGCTGATGGCAGGGGGGTTGGAACTAGATGGTCTTTAAGGTCCCTTCCAATCCAGACCATTCTATGATCTAATGAACTATTTTATAGCAAAGGCAGCAAAAGCTGTGTTTTCATAGCATGGTCTTGGTGCAGATTGCTTGGCTTCGCTAGCTCAGTTTAGCATCAGATCGGTAATTAACCTGAAGTGTTTCTGAGGACTTTTTTAGAAGTGAAATGAAGGTCCAGCAGAGAATACAAACTGCCTTTCTGCCCCACAGCCCTTCCCATGGCCAGCCCCACGTCTCCCTCTGCCATCGGGCACAAAGGAGCACGCAGAAGAGGCAAAGTTTCCTGGGGCTTTCTCCTACAGAGGTCCTGGACAACGTCTGAAGTAAAAGAAGGCACGTGCAGGAACGTGGATTAAAGCTGAAGAGGAAAAGGATGCACAGTACAAAATGAAGATCAGACATTGATGGGAGGCAAGAGGAGGGCGGCTGGAAGGGCAGAGCTATGCTGTGGTGGCTGTGTGTTCATTCATTGCCTAAGTTGTGCCTAGCACAGCCAAACCCTGGGCCTGGGGCACCTTGGCCTCTGCAGCCCATAAGTAAAGGTGTTTTTTTGATTTTTATTTCATCCACAACCGTACGTGCTCTGCGCTGTTCCCTTGCTCCCACTTGTGCTGCAAACAAGATGGAGGATTGCCAATATCATTGACTTTCAGGCACTGAAGTGACACGGCAGCCATA
>NW_010333396.1:0-1704 GCF_000700745.2 Antrostomus carolinensis | reverse complement strand
TCCCACCCAAACCAGTCTGGGGTTCCATGAACACCAGCAGTGCCACTCACTGCAGCTCACCGAGGACCAAGAGCTCTCCTCCCGCCCTCAGGGCTCACCATGAAGGGAAACACCCTGTGCCACCACGTCGAAGGCTGATGGCACAGATCCAACCTCCTCAGCCATCACCCACACCAGGAACCACCATGGCTGGGACCAGTGTCACCCCCAAGCAGCCTCAGGGCAAGAAACAGCCCCAGTGAAGGGCTGAGCTCCACAGCCAGAGTCCTGGGCTCCCTCCAGCCATGCTGGTGGAGGGTGATCCTTGCCTGGCACCCACATCTTCTCCCCCCAGGGGTTCACCCTGCCCCAGCCCATCCCTGGCTCTGTGGGTGACCCTCCTCAGGATGAAAAGCCACACTCACAGTTTTGTAGAAGGCTTTGGATTGTGCCCCCAGCACCTCTGATTTGGAGACCAAGTCATCCAGCTTCTCCCCTCGCTCCAGCAGTGACTCCATGGTGTTGTGCTGCCAAAAGAAACTGGTGCTGGCACCCAGGGACCACCCCCTGCTCCCTCCTCAACCCCCAGCATAAGATGGAGGTGCCACCATGTCCCTATCTAGGGACAAACCTCTGCCTTCCCATGACCACCCCAGCTCCAGAGCGAGGGATGGAGCAATCCCAGCCCCAGTGAAGGTGGGAAGGTCACAGTGACAGGGAGAAGAGTCCCAGTGAAGGTGGGAAGGTCACAGTGACCGGGAGAAGAGCCCCAGTGAAGGTGGGAAGGTCACAGCAACAGGGAGAAGAGTCCCAGTGAAGGTGGGAAGGTCACAGTGACAGGGAGAAGAGCCCCAGTGAAGGTGGGAAGGTCACAGTGACAGGGAGAAGAGCCCCAATGAAGGTGGGAAGGTCACAGTGACAGGGAGAAGAGCCCCAGTGAAGGTGGGAAGGTCACAGCAACAGGGAGAAGAGACCCAGTGAAGGTGGGAAGGTCACAGCAACAGGGAGAAGAGACCCAGTGAAGGTGGCTCTGAAGGTCATTTAAAGCAGGAGACAAGCAAGGATGTGACACTGCACAGGGAAGGGACCGTGGTTTGGAGGAGGGAAGGGGATCAGGGTCTCCAGGCTCACACTAGAGGGAAGCAACAGGGAGAAGAAGCTCCCACAGCACCAGGAACATCTCCAGGGAATGAAGAAGATGATGGACCCATCACCTGGAAGGTCACCCCACCCACAGCCCCAAGTAGATGTCCCAGTTGGAGCATCCCAGGCCACAAACCCAACATCCTCCTCACCAGGATGATTTTGGTCTCATCCAGCTCTGCCTGCACTCTGGTCATCGGGTCGGCATCGCGGGGGTTCTCGGAGAGAAACAACACCCTGTCACCACCACCACCACCACTGCAGGGACATCAGCGTCCCCTGGGACACAGCCCCACTCCACCCATGTCCTAACACACACCAGGGTGTCACCTGCAGACCATGCAGGGAGCACGGGGAGGGTTTCCCACCTAGGGGGGCTGTACCTGGTATTTACTGAGGTACCCATCCAAGGCTGCGTAGCTGATTGTGGCCGGGGATCCCGAGGGCCAGTCGATCTTACTGACCTGCCTGGAGAATTCATCCAGCACCTGTGACACGGGGAAGTGTGGATTAGATGACCAGGTAGTGAGGTGGACTGGGAACTGGCTGGTGGGAGAAGCCAGAGAGTGGTGGTCAATGGGG
>NW_010333395.1:0-4233 GCF_000700745.2 Antrostomus carolinensis | reverse complement strand
CAAAGGTCTTTTCCAACCAGGCAATTCTATGTTTCTGTGACCTGTGTGATTTTACTTTTTGTACAGATTTTACTTGCATTTATTTTTTTTTTCAGTGATCAAATTTCTAAGCAATATCCTGAGATCCGTGTACAGGCTTTGGATCTCTTTCTTGTTGAGATCACTGCTGGGGGATACTGCTTGTATTGGGGTAAAACACTGATGTTAGATGTTTGAGATGTGAAACCAGTGTTGATTTTTAGATATAGCAGCCTTGGTCTTTGTGGTTATAGTTTGGTTCTCTCACATTTGCGTAGTGCAATCAGGTAAAGGGCTACTGGTGGGAGAATAAAGAGTAATTATTAATACAGTGTTTTGCAGTTGGGCTTTGAGATGATGTTCTATCACTGAAGGTGATGGACTCCTGTGAAGGACTACTGTGTGTGAAGCCTTTGTTTTTTCCTTCATAGGGCCAGATATAAGCTGACTTGTTTCTTTTGAATTCTCACAGCACTGGGAGCAATGCAAAATCCTCCTGGGTATATATTTTGGAGTAAAATACTGTTTGTTCTCTCTTCTAGACATGTTGTTGTGAAGACTTCTCCCAACCACAAATACATTTTCACGCTGAGAACTCATTCCTCGGTTGTTCCTGGCAGCATCGCGTTCAGCTTGCCCCAGGTACTGTGTGCTCTGATGTAGGGTTTTGCTAGAGAATAAGCAAAATCTCTTTTGAGGTCAGGACTGAAGGTAACTGTTCTGATTGGAGGGAGATGTCTGTGTAAATGTGTGCTGCAAATCTGATTCCTGACAGCAAAAATTCAAGGAGGCTTTTACCATAGCTGAAGCAAACTCGCTTATATTTGGTATTTGAGCTATTTTTAGTGCACAGTGGGACAAAAATATAAGAAAAGGTGTAATTTAACCTTTTAGAAAACACCAGAAAGAAACTATTTAAAAAGGAAAAGCCTAAGCAATGTCTGCTGTTCCTTGTGAATTTTTGTTGTTCCCTGATTTGGTTTCCCTCATGTTAAAGGGTTTTCTTTGCTGTGTCGCTCTTTTAAAGACCTGCAGGAACTTTTATTGACTATATTCAGTCATTGTTAGTATTTCCAGATGAAAAGTGCAATGTAATGCATAAAATAGGTTTAACTTGTCTCTCCTTAAGTCATGTTACCACATGTTAAATGATGGTTAGAATAAATATTTGATACAATTAACTTCTAAATAGAAAAATGAGTCTTGTAGCCTTTAACCGGCTTACACAGGGAGTCGCGTGACGTGGAACTGCAACAACTGTGGTCGCTGATTTAATGCTGTCGGATTTTCCTGCTAGTAACTGACCTAGAAGTTGAGTCTCTATCCTGCAAACACAAGATTTTTTTCCTCTGCAGATGACTTGGCATAGGTGCTTTTGTGCTTTTTGATGTCTTGTTCCAATTCAGCTGTGTCTGGATGAGGGGGTGAGGAGGATGTTTGTTAACCATGCGCCTAGTTCTGGTTTGTGATGCCCAGACTGGAAACCAGTTATCAGTAGAAGATATTTCTCTCACAGGGTTGATGTAGATGCATTCACGGTCTAGGGTTGATTTTTGTAGCTTCCATTAGTTATTCTAGAGCTGGCAGAACTCTTCTGCTGAGGACTGGGGTAGGTTGCTTACCCCTAAAAAGTGACTGTGGTAGCAAGTGTAGTAGCTGCTGGTATAGGGGTGTTTTATTTGAGTAGTCCTGGTGCTAGGATTTAATTTCCAGTATTTCCTGAAGTTTTGGTTAATTGCAACCAGTGTTATGCAAAGTGTGTGTTCACCTGATGTATTCACAGGGGGTCAGGTCACGTGCATTGAGGCTCTAAGACTTCCAGGAAAGTCTGTGGTTCGTTCATTACACACGTAAAGTTCTTCACCACCTTTATTCTGTAGTCTGTATATATTTATCGTAACTCTTCATATATAAATATAACTTAACTCTTTTAACTTAACTCTCTCTATATTAATATATATATTTATCTTAACCTTTGGCCTAAATACCAAAAGCCATGAAAAAATTTGTATACTGGAGGGATCAAAAGATGAAGGGCCATGCAGTGATGACAGACTTCTGAGCAGGAAGCACCCAAACAAGCAGAGGATTTGAGCTGTGTCTCTTGCCACAATGAAGATCCTCACTCATCCTTCTAGCAGAACTTGGACAACTTTCTTTCCTGTCCTGAAATTTGGTGATAGGTTTGATAGGTTAACCTAGAAGGTTTCAGCAAAGCCCAGTGTTTGCAGGAGTACCCGTGCCCCTTGCCCACCAGTCCTGCTCTGGTGCTCACCAGTGCCTGGTGCATCAGGTGAAGGTGAGCTTAGGGTGTCTTTTGTGGAAGAATTGGAGTGTCAAGGGGAGTGAGAGAATTCTTCCCGGCCTCGCAGGTAAAGAGTGGAAGCTGTGAAACATGAGATTAACTATGGAAATAGTTAATTGTCCACACAGAGCCACCAAGATGATGAAGGGAGTGGAGCATCTCCCTGCTGAGGAAAGGCTGAGGGAGCTGGGGCTCTTTAGCTTGGAGAAGAGGAGACTGAGGGGTGACCTCATTAATGTTTATAAATATGTTCAGGGTGAATGTCAGGAGGATGGAGCCAGGCTCTTCTCAGTGATGCCCAGTGGTAGGACAAGGGGCAATGGGTGTGAGCTGGAACACAGGAGGTTCTGCGTCAACTTGAGAAGAAACTTCTTTCCAGTGAGGGTGCCAGAGCCCTGGGACAGGCTGCCCAGGGAGGGGGTGGAGTCTCCTTCTCTGGAGACATTCAAAACCCGCCTGGACGCCTTCCTGTGTGATCTCATTGAGGTTCCTGCTCTGGCAGGGGGATTGGCCTGGATGGTCTTTTGAGGTCCCTTCCAATCCCTGACATTCTGTGATTCTGTGTGGAAACATAATTTGTTTTCACCTTCTTGGTCATACCAGTAAGTACATGTAAGAGTTCCTGTTCTGGGCTTTGATTTCTAACAGGCTGATTGATTGATCCCTGTTATGTCAAGGGAATTTTTTCCTTAAGCCTAAATTCTGGCTTGAACCATAAACCTATTGGAGAGGGGTCTAGGGGGAAATTTTCATTTTTTAAAAAAGGTAATTTTATTCCTTCTCCCAGACTTGCTCCTTCCAGATAAGAAGCCAAACATAAATGCCCGTAAAGTCCACGGGCATCACCAGAGCCTTGTGTGATGATACTTCGGTCTATTTTGTGATTGATGTCTCTCTGAGGCTTCGGCATTTGAGACCATGAATACCGTGTAGCCCGAGATGTGGACTGTAAATAGACACTGTTGAGTCTGTAGTGCAAGAGCCACTGGAAAAATACTATTTTTGCAATTATCAAGCCAGAACTTTTGCCACAGGAAAGGTCATAGATTTTTGTGTCACGTAATTACTGAACCATTTCCCACTTCTCACGCAGTTCTGTGCTGCACAAATCTTGTTAGAGGAATTTGAAGGGACCTAAAGGATTTGAACAGTTTCATTCTTACTAGTTCTCTGAACAAGTTTTGGTTTAGGTGATTTTAGAACTTAAAGCACATTACAGTTTCCTGCATCTAGTGTGTGTGTGTATATATATATATATAAAAGCTTTTAAAATGATTATGGGGGGCATGGAGCCTTTCTTGCCCCTTGCACTGTCCCTTGTGTGATCTGTGCCTGAGCTTTGGTAGAAAATGAGCAGAATGACAAAATCTCCATCCAGAACAAGAACTTCTGTCTCATTGATGGTGGAATGACCAGTAACATGGAGGAGGTTGGACAGAACAACCTCCTGAGATCAGAAAATAGAATTATTCACAGAAATGATTCCATGTTTTTGACTTGTTTCCTGTTAATTTGGGGTCTTTGTAAGATCCTGTTCTGCCCTTTTTTCTGCTTCTGAAGGTTCTCGTGGGGGAGCCTGATTTTCTGGGTGAGGATGCTGACTGTGAGTGGCCATGTGCAGAACCGGCTTTCTGAAGTTTTTGTCTTGTTTTTGCAGAGAAAATGGGCCGGACTTTCCATCGGACAGGAGATAGATGGTAAGTCAAGTCAGACAGCAGCACGGTTGGGATGTGTGTTTATAAAAGCTGAATTCTGTGTTTCCATACTGGAGTGGAACAGAATTGGAAAATCTCAGATTTTCAGCCCTTCTTCAGGTGATGTGAGGCCCTGAGGCCCTCATTAGTGAAAGGGAGTTGCTCTCGTATCTGCAGGCTTTCTGTCTGTGGTGGGTTGACCTTGGCTGAATGCCA
>NW_010333394.1:0-3593 GCF_000700745.2 Antrostomus carolinensis | reverse complement strand
AAACCATTCTATGATTCTATGATTCTGTGACCTAACACAGCCCCTTTCTAGCATTACCTTGTTCTCTTGTTTGCTTCAGCTGGAAAGACCTGCCAGCTACAGGTTCAGATGCTACAAACCACTATGAGCAAGCAGACAGTGTTTTGGATTACACCAGATCTAGACAGTAATCCTGTGGTGAAAGCTATTTCACACCTTCAGCGAGCTCTTTGGTTTGCTTCTCACATTGCACGTCCCCCTTGCCCTGTTAACTGCCAGTGCTCAGGCAGTGCTCACGCAGCACAGTGTGGCTGACACGCTCAAGTTCTTGATTGGAGCTTCTAGCACCTGCATGATTCATCTGGAACGAGAAGCTCAGACCTCCTCAGTGCACTCCAGACACTCCTGACAACCTTGTACAGACGGTGGTCAGTGCTGTAAGGAAGCAGTGGATTGAGTTATGATCATACTTGCCTTCTACAAGAGTGTCTTTCCTTCTTTTTCCTTTTCCCCCTCTCCAGCTGTATCTTAGGTCATCTAGAGTGACATTCTTCCTAAATGACATCTTACCCAAGCCATGCAATATCTACTGTTCCACAAATACCTGACATCTGGCAATAGCTAATCCATGTCTTCTTGTCAAGCCTCCATCTATGCAGCATCTTTCATCTTGCTCTTTAACAGCTCAGCTAGTTATGCCACACTGGGCTCTTCCTCCTCCTCTGTTCTCTCAAGAAGTATCTCAAAATGCAAGCACCCTAGCAAAGACTTCTAACATCAGCAACTGCAAACACTGAGATTGCTCACACGTGTCTTGTTGCCTCAACTCGTATCTTTAGTCTGTCATCTCACAGCCTTTGTCCATCATATTCAACCGACCACCTCTTCACATTCTAAGAACACCACACGAGAGTGACAGCACTGCTCCCTTCTCACTCTCAATTCACAAACACACAGGATGTACAGTCTGGTGCCCTGCAGGATCAGTCAAGTCACCCTGGTCACAAGAGTGATCCTGATTACACATTCTACAACCTGGGCACCTGTCAAATTTACACAGCCAACTGATTAAGGTTTTCCCTTGTTTTCCAAAAAGCAAGGCAGATTTTTCTGATGACAAGCTTTATACAGCTATACTGTAAGTCAAGGTATTTTCAGTCTTCTCTTCTACTAGATACTACACTGAACATTATTTGGTGGCTTTGTCTACTGGGATCCCTACTCTTGCTGATTTCACACTGATTTTTTGGCACTGGAATCGAGCTATAGGCACTGGTCCATATTTTCTACTCTCTCTGAGAACGGTTTGTGCTTTTCCATCTGCTCGTCTGACTGGATGGATGTCTAGGAATAGTAATAGTTCCGACTCCTTTGCCCACATCCTACATATTTTAAGGTTTCACTGGGGAGAAATGATGCCATTTTGCACTAATTGTTTCACAAAGAGCTATGTCAAGGGTAGGGTCAGTAATGGCAAGGCAGCAGGTGGCTGGGCTCTTCCAGAGTTTGGCTATACTATCTCCCCCCCTCTTCTCAGAAAGTGCTGAATGTAGGTTTCTGCTTCCACAGGGGAGGACCTGACAGTCCCCTGGAGGGTGACACCATCTGTCAGTTCAGGAATACATCCTCACACCAGAGAGAGGCAGAACAGTACGATACACAGCGAGTTCTGGGCTCCAGAGAGCCCTCAGCACTGGGCACCACCCCATGGGGAGTGGTCACACTTACAGTCACTGCCTTGTCTTCTGCTAGTAACACAATTTAAAGGATCTGAGTCTGTTTCCGTTGACTGAAGTCAGGGGGGTGGTAGTGATCTCCACCAAGTGGAGTCTAGGCTAGCTAATTTCTAGACTGATGCAGAACAAACAGTATGTCCTTGAAGGGTCTTTTTGGAGAACTGCCATTCTACTATAGATCATGCAGAGAGGAGCTGAAGTCTGGAAGGGAAGCCCAGAAAAGAGGCAAGGGCAAGCAGGGGAACAGAGGTTAACGCTCTGCAATGCCAGTTACTAAATCTTACCTTCCCAATGGATGTTTTCAAGTGTATGTTTAATTGGTATTTTTACGTGCCTTCGGCTAAAGCACTCACTACTTTATTCCATTAGGACTCCTGGTTTACAGCATTACATTGTAGGGGAAGATGAAACAGGCAGAATTCAGAACTAATGGAATCAATCATTCCTGCCCTCCTACCTTTCCTCCTGTCTGCACGTGAAAACCGAGTTCTTGTTTATCTGTGGCAGTCAGCACATCGCCTGTCACCCTGAGACATCTGCAGTAACTTTTGGAAAAGAGAAATAAATTTTATTTTGTCATGGAGCATGGAGATTAAATGTTGATTAGCTCACCCATGGGGAAAAGTAATCAATAAATATATTAAAAATATTCACACAGAATCACAGAATGTTGGGATTGGAAGGGACCTCAAAAGATCATCCAGTCCAACCCCCCTGCCAGAGCAGGAACCTAAATGAGATCACACAGGAAGGCATCCAGGCGGGTCTTGAATGTCTCCAGAGAAGGAGACTCCACACCCTCCCTGGGCAGCCTGTCCCAGGGCTCTGGCACCCTCACTGGAAAGAAGTTTCTTCTCAAGTTGAAGCAGAACCTCCTGTGTTCCAGCTCACACCCATTGCCCCTTGTCCTACCATTGGGCATCACTGAGAAGAGCCTGGCTCCATCCTCCTGACATTCACCCTTTACACATTTATAAACATTAATGAGGTCACCCCTCAGTCTCCTCTTCTCCAAGCTAAAGAGCCCCAGCTCCCTCAGCCTTTCCTCAGCAGGGAGATGCTCCACTCCCTTCATCATCTTGGTGGCTCTGTGCTGGACTCTCTCCAGCAGTTCCCTGTCCTTCCTGAACTGTGGGGCCCAGAACTGGACACAATATTCCAGATGTGGCCTCACCAGGGCAGAGTAGAGGGGGAGGAGACCCTCTCTCGACCTACTAACCACACCCCCTCTAATACAGGATGCCATTGTCTAATCACTAGAACTTCCAAAGCACAAACGTCAGGCATGTTTGGACCAGAACAGGCTTTTTACACAGCTGGTAGAAGAGCTGTTTAATAGCTGCCATCCTTGAGAGAACCAACGGAGAGTCAAATCTGCATCACTGGAGTCTCTTTGAGCAATGAGAGAAGCAATGGTTGCTGGAGGTGCTGGAGCTGTCAGCCAGATCACTGTTTGATTACTCCACATTGCAATGAGTGGGTGTATGAGGGAACGCAGGTCAGCAGGACCCTCACAAGCTTCCATCTGCAAAGGCAACAGCAGAGGGATCACAGCCCGACTGTAAGGAGTAGCTGCATCCAGCAGCCTTTCCGACCTCCTCAGTAACCAGGGAGCCCCAGTCAGGGCTTTTTGTTTTGGTGGTCTTCAGTGACATTAAATGTGAGCAAACAAACAAAGCAGCAAAAGCCTCTAAGTTTTCTCATTGCTTATTGAAGGCAGAGATAAGTAACTTCCCAGCTCTTCTAAGATAAACAACCTTAATTCTGCATTCCTTGTTTTCCAATTTGTTCTTTATTTTTTATGTTTTAAAAGTAATTACTGATACACACTTAAAACTGAACAGCTACAATGGATGTGCATTAAAAAAAAAATAATAT
>NW_010333393.1:0-5574 GCF_000700745.2 Antrostomus carolinensis | reverse complement strand
TTTCACTCTCACAAGGTGGCCCTTCCCCCAAAAAAACCCAGCTTCCCCCCTCTCTCCCCCCCAAACCCAACACAATATCCAACTGCCGCAAGCTACTGTATCCATAGTTGTAGTCCTTCACCACAGTTGGACTCCTGATTTTTCATTTGGTAGCCATTTAGCACAGACTTACACTTTCTATCACAAGTGCTCTGTCTTCCCACAATCCTGTTTATTGCTTTCCCATCAAACTTGACCGCTTTGAAGGCTTTTGATGCCACAAAAGCTTACCCATTAGCTTAAAGGTGTGCATGAATAGTGCTGTTGACTTGAGAGTGATTCCATCTCTGTACAGAGTCAACAAGCACCTGCGTAAGATTTAACTGGGTCTGGTCAAAAGCCTCCTCTCTTCCATCTCTGCAGTAGCATACACGAGCTGTGGTAGCACAGGGAAGGAAGGACCTTTTTTCAAAAGATAGCTCGATTTTAATTTTTTTTACATCTTCTAGAATGGTCCTGTTTTGTACTAGTTTCATATGTGCTTATGTGCAGACAGACACAAATGTTATCCTCTCCGGGTAGAGCACAGGGGAGAAAAGATAGAGCAGTCAAGGAGAGGCTGGCCACAGTGGAGAAAAAAGCTTTTGCTGACACTGACAGTGACATGACAGCCAAGCCTGACAGTCTGGCTCATGTGGCCTCCAGCCTGCTTTAGTGTTTGTTGTCTGTACTGTCTGGAGTGTGCTATAGAGAAGAATCCTGTAATTTAGGCTTTAAATAGAATACTTGATGAAACTCAGGTGGGTTTTACATGTCTGGTCATGTAACCTGAAGTCAGCCTCTTGCTATTCACTGTAAAATGTACTGTGATATTATGTCTTACTATCTGAACAAGATGATGAAGATGCATTACAAGAAGGATGTTACTAAACAACTGAGTCCTTTTCAGGTTCACACTGAGCACTTACAAAGCCATCTGCCATTATAAAAACATCCTGAGTAGTATTGGTGGAGTACCTGGCACTCCAGATCAGCACAGCAGTAAACCACTGGTGCTGCCTGTCTTTAAATTTGTAAATAGGTTTTCTGTCCGTTGTTACTAAGGAGTTGCTCTAATCCTTAGGTTGAAGAAAACCACTTTGCCACCTAATATTGTATGGCTGCCATGTACTATATTTGCTGCTGTCTATAACATCTGCCAACTTATTTTAAAATTAGGAATTGCATTAAATAACAAAATACTCTTTTTTAGAGGACTTGGGCAACAGAGAAAGGACCCAGATCTCAGAACCCACCACCAACTGCTTCTATACCAACAACTGTAGGTATGTTGTACAAAATGCAACTCGGTATCACTGCATAGAATCCTGTTCTTGCTTATGCTGGCCTACGTCCTATACTTAGTAAAAACGACGAGATGCAACATACAAAGAATGATCTCCAGTTCGTGCCAGATATGCTTTATTATAATATATGCCAGCCCTGGTTGAGAAGATAGAGCTGAACAACATAAGTAATACGAGCACTTCCTGAATTAACACTGCCTTAACGGTGGTGCAAGAGTATAATTGAAAAGGCGGGATTGAAAAGGCAACCTGTAGATCCTTCCCCTCTATTTATGCTAGTAACAATCCAAAGAGGCAGCCTGTAGGACTTTCATTTCAGTGTCACAGAGGCAGAACTATTTTCTTCAGGAAAAAAGACATGAAACTGGTGACCTTTGTCTTGAAAGATTCTTGATCCCCAAATTGACCATTTGTCTTCTTGCCCAGTTAGTATTATTGCACACCTATTCTGTTGTGTCTGGTTTCTCAGCTGAAATGATGTAAACATAATAAATAGCTTGGATTTTGCTAGGAAAATGTGCCAGTTTTTTCAGGTTACGTTGGGTTAAGAAGTGGGCATTGAATCGCAGTCTCTTTTCAGCCAGTCACTGATTTTGATTCTCACTGTGTATTTTATTCTGCTGGTTGCCATGTTCCATGTGGTGATTTGTTTTAGCTTGGTCAATATTTAACAAAAAGAAAGCTATCAATAAAATGTCAAGGAAAATCTTACAGTCATAGAATTATACCACCACAGTTGGTGGTATGGAGTTGGAACTAGAGAATGGAACATTAGTGTGTTTTTAATCACTCATAATTTCTTAGCAGAATTAAGACATTTATTTCAATGCTGCTACTTTTAGAAAAATAGACACTTTCCTTCCTCAGTTTTTGACTGTACATTCTTATGCCTGCTGCTGCAGCCAGATGACCCACATGCTGTTGCACTTAGAGGTTTTCTATTTGTGTGTGGAAAAAAAATTTTTACAAGAAGTCAGCTACATAGGGTACCCTTTTCTGTTTCGTTTAATGCATAAAAGATCTGGAGTTGTTTATAGCCTCTGTTGGTAATGTGTGACTAGTTCTAATCAAGGTACAAGAACTGGCTCCTAACTCCAATTTTCGAAATGCAACTCTCCAAATGTTTTATCTTTTGTCTTGTTAAAGTTCCTGCTCTCGAAATCAATTACATAAGATTGTAATCTTACATATTAAAAAAAAAAAAAAGGGTTTCTCTCATAGCTGAAGAGGAAGCCAAAAACATGCCTGAGTCAGTGATACGAACTTGCAGAGAAGACAGCAAAGAAAAGGCCAGCCAGTTGTACAGATTTTTCAGATTCCAAATTTAAAGTAAATTTAATGTATTTTGAGATACAGATCATTATTTTTTTAAAAACTTCTGGTTCTCAGTATGATATTTTGCATCTGCTACTGAAGGTATATATAACTGTTAAACGTAGATTGTTGCCTATACAGATATTTACAGGCTTAGTTCTCACTGAAATCAGAGGAAGATACTCTAACCCTGTCCATTTGGTTTCACAAAATGCATGTTATTATCAGAAAGGAGTTTTAGTGAACATTTATATTGAAGTGACCTAGGGATACAGGAAAGAGACCTGCTCAACAGTTAACCATCTTGACTTTATAGCATGCTATGTTGTCAGAATTCTGAAATTTAATCCTAACTTTCATAGTCGGATTTTGGGAGCATCACTCTAATAATCAGCAGATTTGTGTATTTTGATGGATAAAAGTCCTTCTACTAATGTCTTATGAACTTTTTCCAGACAGACTTTACTTTTGCTTGTATTCTTGGGTGCTCATATATTCCTGTATGTTGCATATACTGATCCAGTTAGTTATTAAAAAATGTTTCTAAGTAGTTTGTGTCAGATGAAAAGACTTAAGTATGACATGTTTGACCTCCAAGCAGAAACCATCTAGGTAACACAGATAAATGTGATCAGTAAACAGAGGCATATACTGGCTGTACATACAGTATTCACAGGGAGCTAGACCAGTCAGTGAATCACTGGAGCTTGGAACTTCATCCTTGTATATACAGGAAAATTAAGAGGTCACCTCACATCACTTCAGAAACTAGACATATGACTTCCATAGCAACAAACATTATCTGAATCACTGAATCATTCAGGCTGGAAGGGACCTAGGGAGGTGTCTGGTCCAATCTCCTGCTTCAAGGAGAGTCAGACATGCAATCAGACCAGGTTGTCTTGAAAAACTCCAAGGGTGGAAACTGCACAACCTCTCTCTGCAACCTGCTTGGCTGTCCTCAGGGGGAAAAAATTCTTTGTAACATCCAAAAGGGAATTTCCTGTTTCAATTTACGTACTTTGTCTTCTGTTCTCCTGCTATACACCTCTGTGAAGAGCCTAACTCCATCTCTTCCATCCCCTCCCTATGGGGTAATGGGGGCTGCAATTAAGTGCCCTTGAAGCCATGTCTGCTCCAGGCTCAAAAAGCCTCGGCTTGACTCTGCAGCTTCTGCTTGCAGGGCAGGTGCTCCAGTCACCAGCCATCTCAATGCCCTCCTCTGAACCTTCTCCAGTTTGACAGTGTCTTTCTTGTATGAGGGGACCCACCGTCGGACAAAGTATTTCTGGTAAGGTCTAACAAGTGCCAAGTAGCGTGATAAACCCTGTCCTCAATCTGCTCCCTGTGCTGCTTGCTGTTTAGGCAGCCTAGATACTGTTGGTTTTCTTTGCTGCGAGGATGCAGCAGGCTTATGCTTGGGTCACTGCCCACCAAGCCAATAGGTTTAATGAGTAGAAGGTTGGTTGTATCTGCACAGAGCTAGAATGTCCCCAGGTTTCCAAGTTTTGATGGTGTTGGTGTTAAGCGTCCCTGATAGGTTTTCTTTGAAGAATCTTGAGTGGGAAACACAGCTGGGTGAGGATGCTTAAGGGAAAAAAGAGGAAGGGCTCTTGGTAAGCCGTAAGCCTTTGAGATACAGGCTATCACAAAACCGAAGGGAACTGGCTCCCGAGAGTGTGGCAGAGACATGAACCTGCCTGCTGCTTTATCACAATAGCTTCCTCTTAGGGTTTGGATAGTCTAGAAGAAACCTGAGGTGTAGGTATTTATGCTGGCTAATTTGTATTGTTTCCTTTTCCTGACAAATAGGTTGTTGTTTCTTAAGGGTAATGAACAAGGCATATTTCACAGCCCTTTTCT
Organism: Antrostomus carolinensis; assembly: GCF_000700745.2. NCBI lineage: Eukaryota > Metazoa > Chordata > Aves > Caprimulgiformes > Caprimulgidae > Antrostomus > Antrostomus carolinensis. The sequence goes on along the minus strand of NW_010333393.1, from coordinate 1,072 downwards.
CACCGGGGCCTTGGACTCGGTTGGGGCTTTTGATTGGTAACAAGAGTTCAAACAATATCTAACATTAAGTAGTTATTTATAGCAAGGATTGATTTTTAAAATATTTTTTCCTGTGATAAACAGAATTTCTTTTTGCAATGCAAGTCCACAGTGTTGCACTCCCACGTTTGTCCTGCTGCGTGGCACCTGGCTGTAAAACTCGCCAGCTTAGCTTCAGGTAGCAGTGCTGCCCTTTTGATTTCCATGGGCTGTGCTCCCCCGGGAAAGGTTAAACACGGGCAAAAATGTTTACAGCATCCCAGTCCTGTTTGGTCACATATCCGTACGCGTATCTGTATCTATCTATACATAGCTGGAAGGGATGATGACAGTCTCGCAGTGATCCATCTCTTTCCCCATAGCATGTTACTTTATTACATCTAATTAGTGCTGAGCAAATTATTGGTAAAGAATAATTTATTAGACAAATGTAGCTGCTTTATCTGCCCAGGGAATATCTTAAACCAGACTATGATTTTTCTCATATTAATTATTCAGCAGTCATCAATACTTTTTTCACATTGTTAACTGTGGAGAGATGAGTGAATTTTTGTAATCGATATATGCTGTTAGACAAATTCACATGGATCATTTCTACAGGACTCGATATAATCCTTTGGCTCATTTTCGCAAATTGTAAGAGTGCCTGAATTTAAGGTTGCCTGAAAAAATACAAAAAAGTCTTTCCACGCAGGGTCAACTTTTCAGCACATCTTCTTTAGAATTCTTTTTTTTCTTTTTTTTTTTTTCAAATGTAAAAAGAATTTTCTGCAATGAATTCCAAGCAGCTTCAAGTACGAAAAATTATTCTACAGAAGTGTGAAGTGTCTCGAGTGCGGTGAAATTCAAACACATGGCCATGGCGGAAAGCGTGTGTCTGTAGCTGCCTGTCCTGACGCACAGGCCATCTCTCTGCCTGCCCACTTGTGCTGTACACCCACCCAGCCCCCGGAAAACACGAGGTCCCCGAGGAAGAGCCTTGTCCCTCTGCCCGCCTTGGTGGCTGGTTCTTCCTGCTGGGGCTGGAGGAGGC
>NW_010333392.1:0-3456 GCF_000700745.2 Antrostomus carolinensis | reverse complement strand
TTCCAACCCAAACCATTCTATGATTTTAGCAGCTGGTAGCAAGATGCATTGAGAAGCTGCAGGAGAATGGGGTGGGTTCTGGCTTTTACGCAGAGTTGTTAGGATTACTTCAAATCTCCTTTGTGGGAGTTCAATGCCTGTGGATCTTTTCTAGCCTAAAAAAAAAATTAGGAAAAATCATCCCCCTCACCAGTATCTAGTGTACTTGAAGATATCACTGCACTGATAAAACAGTAACTGGGTGGTGGAACTTCCTAGTCACATAAATAACCAGTCTGAAATTTTGGTTAAACTTAATTTCATAGCTCAGGGTAAATGAAATCTTTTTGAATGCTTGACTCAGAATACAAATTAAATCACTTCTTTTAAAAGGAAACATAATTTTTTGGACAATTCACAAAGACTACCCCCAGGAAGGAGATACTTTCAAAAAATACTGATCTTGGGATATCCTGTGGTTAATAGCTTGTTCCCCCGTGCTCTCTGTTTCAATGGAATGACAGTAAATGCTGGTGTTACTTGTGGGTTTAGTGCTACGACTTTGTTCTCATCTTGTGTGTTATACAGACAGGGCAAAGCTGCAAGAAGACAGGTAAGAGATGCACAGTGCAAAATCCAGTCTCACCAGTTTGGTCTACCCTGTCTCTGGAAAAACATCTCCAGTTCCCCTGGGGTTAGTATGGCAGATACCAATCTGCTCCTAGCAGCATGTCTTCAAAAGCATTTGGCCAGAGGTTGCGTCCTGGGGAGATGTCTCCAGCCACTGCTTGCCACACTTGCCAGAGAACAGTGCAAACAAGATTTTGGGGAGTAGCAGGTCTTCAGCTGTTCTGTGTCACTACATATACCCAACGGCACCTCAGAAACCTAGGAGAGGACAAGCTATGGGGAAAACAGAACTATTTAGGCCAAACTTTTGTCTTCTGGAAGTCAACAGGAGTTTTGCTACTATGGAATGTTCTCAAAATGCAAGTATTGAACTCCCACCTCTCTGAATGCTGGAAGGGCACAGTCCAGCAGGGATCAATCCCCCATCAGGGATCAGATACATGGTCTGAAAGAGAACATACTTGATGCTGCTTCCATAGTCAAGTGATTTGTATTTTAATGTCCCAAGAAATTTTGTATAAAGGTATCACGGTGGGTGAAGGTCGGGATGAGACAAGCCTGACAAAGCACAAACGTTGCTGCCACTCTTGAGTTCCATGCTGTTTCAGTCACAGCTAGTTGACTAGTTCTTTAATGTTAAATTCCTCTGGGTATTTCCTGGAGAAAAGGAGGCTGAGGGGAGACCTTCTGGCTCTGTGCAAGTCCCTTGGAGGAGGGTGGAGAGAGGTGGGGGTGGGTCTGTTCAACCAAGGCCCAAGGGACAGGACAAGAGGAAATGGGCTCCAGTTGTGGCCAGGGCAGTTGAGATGGGATGTGAGGAAGAATTTCTTTGCTGAAAGGGTTCTGAGGCATTGGAAGGGGTTGCCCAGGGCAGTGGTGGAGTCCCCATCCCTGGAGGGATTGAAGAGTCGTGTAGACACAGTGCTGAGGGACATGGGTTAGTCGGGGACTGGTCAGTGTTGGGTTCATGGTTGGACTCGATGAGCTTCAAGGGCTTTTCCAATCCAGGCCATTCTGGGATTCTGCATTTTTTATGGTTGGACTTGATGATCTTAAAGGTCTTTTTCACCCTAAATGTTTCTATGATTCCATCATTGTGCAGTTGATGCTAACACATGGCCATGGGTGGAAATAGCAAGATGCTGACCCCAGGCTGCTGTGTTCTGTGCATCCTGAGCTGTCTGCTAGTGCAAGAGATGTGAAGAGTTGAACCTCTTAAAAAGCCCGGACAGTTCTGTGCTCTCAGCTTACTGACCACCTCTTGGGAAAACAAACCATCTCTGTTCCTTCAGCTGCTGGAGATCCTTGCATCAAGCATCATGTGCTTTCCAAAGCAGTTATATTTCTTATCTGGTTTCCAATATTTATTTTAAATTTATGATATTTCTTTTACCTTCGCTTCAAGCACAGAAAACTTTCCATTTTGTATTAATAGTGTCGTTACTAACTGTCACCTTTTCAGAGCGATGTTGAAAACTAAGATACGACGAGACTTGTGCTCCTGGAAGTGATGTGGATTCCAGTGACCCAGAATAACAAACCTGTGTCGTGTTTTACTCCCAGGCAAGAATTAGGCAGAACTCAGCAAGTTACAGGGTGACGTTTCCTCACAAGAGCTACCAAGAGGCCAAAAGGGAAATGCATAAAGGAACAAATACCAGAGAAGGAGAAGTCACAGAGTACGTCATTTCAACAGCGTGACTTTTATTTACTCAGGGCTTGTCTAGCACTCTTGCAGAGCGCTGAATTTTATCATAATTTGTGGTATTATAGCTGGCTTGTAAGGTTGTAGAGATGTGCTGCTGTGGCAACGTGCTGTCTAAGAGGATCCCAGTATGACTGAAGAGAAATGAGGAGGAGGAGTATTTCTGATAAAATTGAGTCCTGCACAGTATCAGATCTTCCTGAGTTGATAAGATGGAAAATGTCAAATATTTTATAAGGCACTGGAGAAAATGCAAACAGTCCCTGTAAACGGACATATCAGACCCTGTTCAACACGCTGCATGTGTATAAACTCCCAATGGTTTTCATTTAAAGAGTCTCAGCATGGTCAGCTGTTGACCTGGAAGCTTTGGGGGTTAAATATCGCTGATGTGCTGGTTTTATTTATTTTTTTTTTTTTTAAATGCAAAGCAGAAATTCAGTTCTTAACTGTTGGTGGGTCAGAGGCTGGGGAATATTTTTTCCTAACGAAATAGAACAAACCAAGGTACGACTATCTAACTGTTTTAACAGCTGCAGGAAAAGGGAAGGTTGGGCAGGTAGACACCGAGGCATTATCTTGCAAGGTGAATGTAGCAGAGAGCCATTAGCAGACTGTTTATCTGCAGTCTGATGGGTAAGGTAACTGAATCTGCAGTAAATGTGCTGGACTAGAGCTCATTAGATCTCCAGTTTCGTCTCTGCCAGCGATCTCTGCCATCTCACTGTGTGACCTTGGGCAGCACATTTCATCTCAGTTTTGCACCAGAAAAAAAACGTGACTGACGGTGTCAGCTTATCTGAGCAGCATGGGGAAGGCAAAGCCCTAGGGACCCACGAGATATGGGACGTGACCTTCTGGCACAAAAGGATCGGGCAAATGGTGTGGCATGGTGTACTGCTGATCTGTGTTTGCAGTGAAGAAAGCCTCGATATTTTAACTTTTGCTGGCTCTCAAAACAACAGATCCAGCTTTTGCTTAGCTTTCATGAAACAGAGCTAGTGCTAAAAGGTTTCTCTACAGAGATGCTGAGGGGTTTTCCCTTGGCCAGCACTAGGCTAGCACTGGGCTGCAGCCAAACACAGTTGTTCTCTCACTCCCCCTCTGCCTGAGGGGATAGGGGAGAGGATTGGGGGGAAAGG
>NW_010333391.1:648-1888 GCF_000700745.2 Antrostomus carolinensis | reverse complement strand
GCTGGAGAGGAGTTCTGAGGAAAAGGACCGGGGTGTCCTGGTGAGCAGCAGGCTGTCCATGAGCCAGCAGTGTGTCCCTAAAAAGAGCGTGGCCAGCAGGTCAAGGGAGGTTCTCCTCCTCCTCTACTCTGCCCTGGTGAGGCCACATCTGGAGTACTGCATCCAGTTCTGGGCTCCTCAGTTCAAGAGGGACAGGGATCTTCAGAGAGAGTCCAGCAGAGGCCACAAAGATGATGAGGGGCCTGTAGTATCTCCCATATGAGGAAAGGCTGAGAGAGCTGGGACTCTTCAGCCTGGAGAAGACTGAAAGGGGATCTTATCAATGTCTATAAATACCTGAAGTGCAGGGGCCTAATGGATGGGGCTGGGATTTTTTCAGTAGTACCCAGTGAGAGGACAAGGGGCAATGGGCAAAAACTGGAACACCAAAAGTTCCGGACAAACTTAAGGAAACACTTCTTTACTGTGAGGGTGACAGCACTGGAATAGGCTGCCCAGAGAGGTTGTGGAGACATTCAAAACCCACCTGGACACTTTCTTGTGCAACCTGCTGTAGGGAACCTGCTTTGGCAGGAGGGTTGGACTAGATGATCTCCTGAGGTTCCTTCCAACCCCTACGATTCTGTGATTCTGTGACTTATTCCCCTTTCTTGCTATTTAAAGGACCACAGAATAGTTCAGTTTGTAAGGGACTTCCTATTTCTAGCAGAAACTCCTGCTCCTAGCAGCGTCAGCTGTGAGTTCAGTGTCCTCTCACTGTACACCACGTTGAAGACCTGGCTCCATCCTCACTGTAGGTGCTGGGGGCCTGCTGTTGGATTCCTCCAAAGCTGTCTCCTCTCCAGGCTAAATAAGTCCAGGTTCTTCAGTTTCTCCTCATGGGGCAAGTGCTCTTCCCCCTCCATTATAGTGGCCTCTACTGAACTCCCTCCAGATTATTTATGTCTTTCTTGAAATGGGGAGCCCAAAACAGGATCCAGTAACCTAGATGAGGTCTAACAAGTGCTGAGCAGAGGGAGCAATCGCTTCCCTTGCTCTGCGGGTTCTGTTTCTGTTCATATAGCCTGGGATACTGTAATTCCTGATTGCTGACAGGCCCACCGATAGCTCATGTCCAGCTCACCGTCTACCAAACTCAAAGAGCACCTACAACAGAGCCACCCCACAGCAGAGCTGCCCCACAGCAGAGCCAGTTCATCCCCAGCCCCTGTTGCTGCCATTGGTTCTCCCTGCTTAGGGG
>NW_010333391.1:0-624 GCF_000700745.2 Antrostomus carolinensis | reverse complement strand
CAGGTTGCTGTTAGCTGTTCCTGCAGGTTGCCCAGGTCCCTCTGAACGCAGCCCTGTCTTTTAAGCATGTTGGCTGCACCCACACTTGGGTGTCAGCTGCAAAACTTCCTCCAGTTTCTCTAGGCAGTCTTCTCTCTTTTCACCACTTCCTTTTTCCTAAATCCCATTTGTTTTCATCCTAGCTGTCTACTAGCACAAGGTAAATTGCACTCTGTTCTGCTGTTAGAGCTGGCAAGAAGAAGCCTCCTTGTTTTAATCCAGATCCCACTCCTTCTTACACAGTTCTTTCTCATTCATAACATCCAACCATATGGACCTGGAAAATGTAAATTTCCTCACTGCTGCAGCAAGGCATTTTTCTAACAGCAGTGTAAAATCTTAATCAAAGCTTCCAGGAGCAGGGAATGCAGCAGTGTACTTCTCTAATGCATCAGTAAGACCAAATGCCAGCTCTTTCAGTGCCAGATGATTAGTCTAATCGCAGGCAAACCAGCTAGTAAACTGTGCTATAATAGTATTTCCAAACTGGATTCCTTTTTCTCATATGCAAATAGTTCTTTAAAACTTCCAAAATGCTATGTTTATTTTAATGAGTAGGAGAAGATCAGGTTCGGGAGCACCTAA
>NW_010333390.1:0-1409 GCF_000700745.2 Antrostomus carolinensis | reverse complement strand
AATCCCTGACATTCTGTGATTCTGTGTGTTTGTCATGATTGCTGGGCTAGCTGCTCCAGTCTCGCTCCTGAAGGCTTTCCCAAGTGTACCTTCACAGGACTCAGGCCTTGGGTAATTCCCACATACTTACTGTAGCCCCTGATGAATGATAAAAGAGAGGCTTAAATTCGCCTTTCCCTTCCTGCAAGACATACCATGTCAAAGCAATGGGCTTTAGGAGGAGAAGGGGAGAACCACAGGGACTGGATGTGGCAGAAGCTGCCGTGCAGGCTGGCAGCTGTTGCGAGGCTGGAGAGAAGCTGGAGGGGTTGCAGAGCAGCGCTGTGCAGATGAGTTGCCTGTACCACAATGGGGAGGAGGAGATGAAATCAGATGAAATGAGAGCTAATGAGCAAAGACTACTGCCCCTGTAATCCTTGACAAATCTGTGCTTGTTCTGGGACAAAGATCCCAAAGTCACTGACATTGAAGGTCCCAGAGTCAACAGCCACCCCTTCACTTTGCAGTCAGACTCATCTAGGGATTTCCACACAAAACTATGACAAAGCTGTTCAGAGGGGTTTGCTACCCATTTCTCCAGATGAAAGCACTATTTATTTTTTCACCTAAAGTTAGAAAGCGTGCAAGACTAAAGCATGAAACCAACAAACAGATGTACAGGTTTTCTCCCTTAAATTCTCATACCACGCTGTGGCTGACATTCCTCATCTCTGGGAAAAACAAACAAACAAACAAACACACAAACAAACAAAGCACAAAACCCCAACCAACCAACCAACCAAAACCCACTTTACTGCTTGCAACATTATAACTATTTTTACAGGTCATACCAGCAAGTTAGCTTTTCCACTGACATGCTTGGGCTCATGAAATCCCATAGAAGTTTCTATTACACACTCCTACCTCTAAGAAGGGTAAAAAGTTTTTGTCAATACTCTGCCAGTTGTTTTTATCTTAATTCTTCTGAAACTGTGCACCTGAGGCTGTCTCGGGCATTATGTTAGTACTCCTTGTTGGTTCTCTAGCAGTTTCTTTACAGCTTCCTCTGACTTAATTCTATTTGTCCTGAAGATTGTACAGAAGCCTGGCAGCCACCGATTAGAAAATTAACAGGAAATCTGACTCATTTGTCAAGCTCATGAGGAAAAGAATGCAGACATTTTGCCCAGTCATCACACCAGCCATGCAAAGACATACATGAAAATGCAGAGGCCTTCTCTTCCCAGCCATGGGGTTGTTTATCTCCCAGGATACATTCATACAGCAAAGTCTTTGTTATGGTCAAGCTGTGAGGAGCATTTTGGTTGCAGACCAGCTCACTCAGTCATGTGTTCAAACAGAAAAAGAAGGGTAGTTACTATGTTTATGTTCCTTTTCCTCTGCAATCCCAGGCACAAATACAGGCTGGG
>NW_010333389.1:649-9419 GCF_000700745.2 Antrostomus carolinensis | reverse complement strand
TGTCATGTGAGACGGTGTCAAACGCCTTGCAAATATATGTAAGTTTTAAAGTTTTCAGCAGGTGTTGTTTCCATCATGTAGTCAGACTCTGTGCATATTCTATATTGTGTAAACTTATCTCCTTCCTGGAGCTTGCCTTTTAATGTTAATATAAACAACCTCAAAGTAACATAAACCAGAGCATAGCATTTCTCTTGTGCATGGCTATTCTTCCCGTTTTCCCTTGCGAGACCATATTTTTTTCCTTGCTGGGACAGGTTATGTCAAACTCTTTGATGCTGCTGGTTTTGAGGTAACAGGAACTGATTTCAAAGCAAACCAGACAAAATGGCTCTGCATCTCTCTGCAGGGGACTACCATTTGACATTATGTCAGACAGCTAGTAAAGAGCTCAGGGATGAAAACTGGCAAGAGGTGATGAATGGAAAACACTCAAAAGAGTAGGGTATATTTGAAAGGTAAAAGGTTCTTTTTTTCAGAAACACAGACTCACATCATTTATAAAAGAACTCTGAATGAAGCTGCTTTCTGCTTTGCCTTGCACATGCTATGGAGGACATTTCCCATTCCTCTGGCAATCTGAAATGCTGAGGTGTTACAACCGCTTGCCTCTAGCACTGAGCTGCCTCCTGTTTCAAAGAAGGCTGAGGGGCAGACACTGCCATGGCTGCCAGCTGGGCTTGGTAGCCAGTGGGACACAAAGGCAAGCTCTAGATCTGCAAGGAGGAAAAAGGTTCCAGGCTGCGTGCAGTCTCCCTTATCTCAGGGAGGAAGCCAGCTAGAGTCAAGGTGATATGAATTATCATAACTATTTTCTGTCTACAGCTCTGTGTGCCTTTTTACAAACATTTCACCAACTAGCCATTACGCTGAGGAAAATCCATAACTGTTCACTGAGCTTTTGTCCTATTGTTCCTTAACTCAAAATTGTCTGTACACAGCGATCACCAGCACTCCCAGAATGAAGGCAAACTTCTGAAGGCTCTCAAGCTCAGCAGGAGAAGTAGCCACAGTCATTTATTTTCTCCCTCAAAATGGTGCAGTTGAATGTATACCGTGTTTAACAAAAGCAATTTATTTTGAGCTTGAATGCAGCCTGCCTCATTCTCTAGGACTCCAGGAACACTACAAATGCTTCTGCTGTTACCTGACATGAAGGCTGTTCCCATGGCACTGGTTGACACAGGCAGGGCAACAAGGTGCTAGCCACAGTTGGACCAAGATCCTCTGCACAAAGGACACCTTTTAGCACCAGCAATCTCACTGGGTTGATCCTAAATAGTATATCTTTTCTACAGTTCTGAATAAAGTAGTTCTGTAAATTGATTGATGTCTTTTAAGTGTCTTTAAAACCATGTGTTGTGTTTTGCTAGACCATAGAGAATGTGCTTCTCTCTGGTTTGGAAAATGGCTTCTTGATGAGCATTATAAAAAACTTTGAACAAAAATAATTTCATACAATTAGCTAGGGAACAGAGAAGTTCTAGGGAAGAAGCTAGGGAACATCTGAAACCAGGTTTTTCCACATATTTCCATATACAATGAACATACTGGTTTTATTACCAAACACTAGTGGAAAACAAACCAATTTATAGCATGATATGGCAGTTACCATGTTTCAGTTTTTTCCTGGTTCATGCATTAATTATCTCAATTCATTTTTATTTTATTAATTCTTAATCATATATTAATATATTTATTAATTATAAATTAATTAGGCATTCCTAGATGCAATTTAAGGTTTTCTAACTGTGCATAGAATTCTAGCCTCTAGGCTAATTATTTCAGCAGCCTTGTGTTTAATACTAGTAGCTAAAATCAGACAAAATGCAAAGGAGACAAACCACAGATTTACATATCAGACTTTTAGAAACCTCCCTCCCTTATTTACATACATGTTTATAGGATACATAATAGCTGTGCACCTTATATGTACTCAGGCCTTTCATCTTCTCAGTTAAAATGTTGGTCTGTCAAAGAGAGTTTTGAAAATTGACTGCCTTTTTGTTTAAAGGATTGAGATTTCTTTGGCTGGGGAGATAGTTCTGCTCATAATATAGAGGGAAAAGCAACAGCTCAAATTAGTTGTTTTTTTTTAGATATGCACAAATGCCTAGCAAACTGTTGGTATATTCATTTTTTCAGTTCAGTGAGAATAAACAAATGGCTTATAGTCGAAATATTGTTATGGATGAAGATAACATTTAGAGCTCATGATGTGATATTTCTAAAACTATTTGCAAATAAGACATTAATTACTAATTATCTGATTTCAATGCAATCTATAATCCTTAACTCATTAGTCTTCAAAACAGACATGACATACAAAACACAAGGAAATCACCTACACAGAAAATATAGTCAGCTTTTTCTTGAACTTCTTTTTGAACAGTTTTCTTGAAAGTCTACATTGTGTCTATACAATACTTTGTTACCTGCTCCAAGAACAACTACCCAATAAATTATCTTTAAAGCAACAACTCTTCCCACAGCTGTGCAGAATAATCCTTTCACTTCTTTCTGTTTTCTTTATCTCAAAATTGAGTGGATGGCATTTGTAACATCTTTGGTTGAAATAGCCATGGAACTTTCTTGGTGTTTTAGGATTGTTTTCAGACTATTGCAAGTATTTCTGAAAAAGGATAGTAGTGAAAAGGTGAATGTAACCTTATTAGTGCTTTTTACTATGGTGTATCAGTACAATTATTGCATACTCAATGTGGTATTTCTTTACCCCCAAAAATGTTCTCATATCAAACATAATAAGCACCACAGTAGGTTTTAAATAAGTGCTTGAACTCATGTATTATGTGCATTGACTGGAACTGTCACTTGGTATAAGGGATAATGCTATCACAGTTGGGTCATGCTACTTTTCACTTCATAAGCAAACCTAGATTATCATCTGTGTAATGATCTCCTTTCAGTTCATATGTGATATGATAGGCAAATAATAGGGGTAAAATAATGGTTACCAGGTTACTCATATGTTCTTTTGCAGACCATAGTACCCAGTATGCTGTTAAAGGCTATGAATAATGTTGGGGTTTTTTTTTGGTGTCACAGTAATGTTTACACCTGAAAAAGCATATTTTCCAGCTGTGCTGGAGAAAATTATTTTTTTTTTTTTCCCCACAGTTTCTACCTAAAAAAAAAAAAAAAAAAATAAAAAGGAATGGAGGAAATTACCTTCCCCACACCTTATGAATTTGTGAGTGATATTCTGTTCACAAAGGTTTGGAGGACTGACCCAAAGGTGCATTGCCAACAGGAACTTAATAGTGCAGAAGTCAGCAGCATAACAGTAGAGTCAAGAAACAAGGATCGGAGATTCCCACCATCCACTGGAAGGAGTCAAGAGATTTCCAGACATTAGTCTTAGGAGAAGTTTTTATTCTGCAGGTACATTAAGTATAATGCATTTGTCATGACAGAGACAGTGGCAAACAGGAACAGAGCTTGTTGGAGGTGTAATTTTAGCAGGTCCTTCTATCTCGCTCCTTTCGGAGCAACCAAAGCACCACCACTACAGCCAGGGAGTAACCAAATGGCTGGAGAAGGAGGCTGGAGCATGGAGAGAGAGTACACATGAATACCAGTATGGTCCTAGCACTGATATCATTGGTATTTCTCATTCTGCCACCTCTCAGAGCACGAGGAGCACATTGCTGAGGAGCACGATGTCCTGCAAATCACTATGCTCCTAAACCTTTCGATGCCTTAGCGTTGAATCACACTTCATCCCTGAACATCCTGATGACAATTCTTTTTTCACTACCACTGCAGGCATAAAGCCTTCTTTTAGGAAATCTCCCTGGGAGCTGGCTCTGCACCGCAGTAAGGGTCTTACTGCAGCTTTGGGGAAACAAACACTATTGCTTGTTTTGGAAAAGGACAGTTCTGGTGTGCACCCTACCAAAACAAACAATGGGCAGCAGTAGAAAGTTATCTCATCAGGCATACACCAGACAAGTATATCTGAATTTAGGAACAAGATCAATCAGATTACATTTTAAAAACTTAAGATAGACTACATCAAGACCTAAGACACTCTCTATTGCTGTTTCAGCTCCCACAGATTTGGGGAAACAGTAGCTGAGTGCCAGGAGGATCCCAAACATCAGTGACCCCAGATGCTCCAGACCATAGGGGTAGAAGGGGAGAGCACTCCTCACAGCTAAACCGAAAGCTCATGTTCATTGGTCAGTTCAGTATGAACTTCAAGAGCCTGGAAACTCAGAGGAAGTCTCCAGGATTTACTTACCAGGCTACTGAGTGGACTGAATGTCATCCAAGATGTGCAAGTGTCTGAGTCCTAGGACGGGGATCTGTGCTGGCACTGGGCAGTGGAGAGAAATTTCTCACACATTTTCCTTGCATTTCTGGAACAGACCTTCAGCAAACAAACCCATCATGTAGGTGGGAAGGGAAGAAGAATGTGAAGTTTAATGCACCTAGAGTTTATGTAATATATGCCTTGTTAAACATTAAGATGACTGATCACAGCTTCTCAGTTGAGGCACCTAGAAAATGATTAATATCTAATCCAGCAACAAATCACAGGTCATTATGATACAGATAAGTTAGTTCATGCATAAGGGGGCTTGTCATGGTGGAATGCAAAGAAGGCACAGGGTAAACAAGCTAGACCCAGCTCTCTGTTCCTAAATTATAGGGTGGATACAGCCATCCTGATGTACTTGACTGACAAAGTTGAAACAAACCAAAGGCTGTATAACTGGAGGCAGTGTTGAGAATATTGCAGCAGAATACATAAGTAGAGCAATGATGCCAGAATTTAAATAATTTAAATATGTCATTTAAATTCTATACTGTGTGACTGACAATACTTATTCTATTATTGTAGAGCTGAATATATATGAGCATTTGAAATTTAGCATTTTTATAAAATATTCTTGGAAACCTCTTGGAAACCAGCTATCAACAGTGGAATGCAATCATAAGGCACTGATTAGGGGTTGTTTGGGGGGCAGGGTTATTATTCTGTGGTTCAGAATCTCTTTTTCATAATTAAATTTATAAGTCAAACTTATAAGTCCATCAATATATTTCTAGAATGCTAACTCAGACTGATTGGGCCAAATAAGTTGGACATGTGCAAACATATCAGCTGGGTAGAATGAGGAAGATGAGAGGAAGCTGAAACACTATTATAAATCCTAGTCTATCAGTTCTGCTCGTATCATCCAAAAGCATGGCAATAATCAACCCTTGTGAACAGAATATTTTAAAAATCTGAGAGCTGTCTGCTTGGTGAATTGATCTAGAAACTAAGAGAGAGGATCTCCTCTGCTCTGTGCTCTGCCTCACATCAGCCCTCTTGCAGGTAGGTGACATGATTAGGAAGTGCCAGGAATCCCTGTGCATTGAGTTAATCCAGATTTTAAATGTTTTATGAAATGGTGTCTTCCTCATTTTCTGGTTGCCCTGAGAGCTTGATTCTGATTTGTAGAAATTAACTTAGAGTGTTACACAGTGCTAATAATGAAAAGGAAAAAAATTAAGGTCTTCTCAGAGTCAGGCTGGACATGAATAATCCAATCAGTAATTTTGACATTAATTCCCCACTGTCTATTTTATCTAAAATATAAAGGAAAAAAAAAATTCTCCCCTTGAGTAACATGTGAAAATAAAGTAATTGCTGTTCACAAAGCACTCAGATATTCTGTGATGAGAATCACAAAAAAGAGAAGAGAAGAAATCATTAATTCTGTCTCCAGAACAGAATTTCAAAAGCACTCAGAAACTTGGTCATTAGATTTAACACCAACAAGGAGGCAGAAAGAGAACAGCTTGTTAAGTGGGACCCAGCCACACAGGGCAGAAGCTGAGGCAAGGGTCCTACGGAAAGATAATACAAAACAATTTTTGTCTGCACAAATGCAGGCACACACAAGAGGATACCCAAGTTTGTCCAAGAGAGATTCTTTATTCTGCTGTTCTTTAACTTGGGATTGCAACATCTGCAGTTACTTATCTGTACGGGTGCTAAAAAGTAATCTAAACAAATCCATAACACAGAGAAAAAGGGCTATTAAATGATGGTGCAAAACTGCAAGGGATAACACAAAATTTGAGCTGTATTCCAGAATCTCCTAGCTACATTTATAAAGCATGGCCTAAAGATAAAAAAAGAGTTTTGATAATGAAAACCTATTTGGGAAAATGGTATTAAAGTATTCAGTTAAATTCACTTGTAAATGATGAACAAGGTAGGTAGGTAATCATAAGTATTATAATCTAAAAAAATGTTCTGCTAACTGTGTATTTCAAGATTTATGCATCAAACACACATCTTTTAATTCTCCTCTCAGTATCATTATCTAAGTGTCACCAGTCTATTGTTCATTGCAATGTTACTGGTTACATTTGTGTATTTGACATTATTTTCCACAAAGTCCGTGGAAAACTTATGGGGTTTTTTCTAATGTTATAGTAAGTTTGATAAACTTTCATTGCTCTGTTGTCACAGCCTGTATTTTTATACATCAGTAAGTTAGTGTAATTTCTATTTGCTTGCAAAATGTGTTGTCTGCAACTGCAGGAGTTTTTCTTTTTTGAAAGTTTCTTACCATTTTGCCTTATTCAAAAAACTCTTTGCCTGAGCTCACAACTCTGTATCCAGTGGTTTTGTACCTAGAGGAGACCTTTGCAGTAGTAACAAGGAGGGGTTCTGCTTTACAAGACAGAGGCCTTAACACAGGGTCATCAAAATATTTTATCCTGGATCAAATATAAAAGAGCTAATTAAGCTTTGCAATGACTCTTGTTTCCATAGTTCACTAGTTGCCCTTGCTACACATGCTGTGGATTTCCACTCAGCTTTAAGAGCCATTTGGTTTTCATATCTCCTGCTTAGGGCATGATCAGCTACTTTCGTTAACTCAGCAGTGGAGTTATACTCCCTGATTTGCCAACATCTCTTCTCAGGTCCCTGGGGAGCAAGGGAGCTATAAACACAAACAGCACACAAAAGCCAGTCCCAACACATGAGCATCGTGCCAGACCCAAGCATGTGGCTGAGTGGCTATGCAGCAAGAGGCATCACACACAGCACGCAGGCAGAGCCTGTTCTCATACAGCTGTGCAACTCAGGGTGAGGCAGCCAGTGAAAAGTGGGTTTGGTATAAGAGTGTGAGAAGTGAGTATCTAATCCAGCCTCAAACTTACTTGCATAAGTCAGAAGCCTTATCCAAGATTTTGTCCCAGCTCTGAATCACTCACAACTTGGTAACTTTTACATGGGACAACTTGGATTTTAATCACAAAGCTCCAAAATAGAATAATTTGTTCTAAGTGTTGGGAAGGCCAGCTTGCAATCCAGCCTCATACTTGTCTTTCATCCTTAGAAAAGTGGAGAAAAGAGAGGAGTAGAGAAAATTGGACAGAGGCATAACTGTAAAAAATGCAGCTAAATCTATTTTCGTATTGAACAACTATGTCAACAGGTATGGACAAAGGATTTTTTTTTCTTTCTTGTCCCTCACCCTTCACTTTAAGAAGCAGGATAGTATATCATGCAGTGACTGAGCTAGTAAAGTGATCTATTAGATTGACACCACCTCCAAAATCCATAGCTTCTTGATACTAAATTGGTACATTTTCATCTGGGTCACTTGTACCAAGCAATCTCAGGAAAGGTCATTTTTCAAAGAATAACTATCAAACAGCCAAACCCTAAATCATCTTCTGTCCTATGCAATATCTATCTAATGTGGCAAAGACACTCAGCAGTGGTCAGACAAAGAATACCATAAGAGGGCTAACTACAATACTGCTCCTTTGAGTATGGTGGGAGCCTGATTACAAGTCTTTTCTTTCCTCCTGTACACCCTCCTCTCATAAGTGACATGTTTTCCATCAGCAGGTGTAAAGCAAAACTCAATCCATATGTTAGGATGCTGATTTCACTAATAAAGAGAGAATTAAATGCATAAGGAATGCAGTTAGGAAGAATTATAGTCTAAGCAGCAGTTTTGGACTAGTAATTTCAGGTAATAATCTGCTATCAGAAATACTGACTGGCTGCTCAGCCAAGATGCTCTGCCCTAAAGCTGTGTGCCAAGAGGCAGCAGCAGTTTCTCACACGTCCTGCTCTCCTCAGTCTTGAAATTCTTACTGCAGGAAAGTGGGCACGGAAGTAACAGAAATATGAGGTCTTGTAGAGTAAGTAGACAGTGGAAAGAGAGGCTGCATGAAAGGTAGGAAACTTACACCAGAATTATCTTGGTTTGTGGGAAGAGAGAGAAGCTTTCTTTGGAGCTGAAGCAAAAGAACACAGACTTGAATGCTCCTGTTGCTCGGCAAATTAAGTATTTTTTTTTCTTTCTTTTTATATTATAAACCGTGAATGATGCTCTGTCAAAGCTAGTTCTATATCTACAGTGAAGAAGTAACAGAAAAAAAAAAAAACCCTATAAAATCCTAATCTGAAAGCTCCTCATCTTCCTAAGAGAATACTCATGGACACACACAAAGTCACTCCTGCAGAGTGCATGCATGTGGTAGGGATAAGGGCTGAATAGAAATAATCTTGATGCAAATAAAACTTTACATGTTTTTGAAATCAAAGAGATTTAGGAGAATCATAAACCCCAAAGCTGTTCCCTCAAATGATTTCAACAGCTTGAGGTGAGTTCATTAAAACAATGTATCTCCAGTCTTTCAGTGGAGACAAGCTCTCCATAGGGCAGTGCTTTTGCTTATCTGGGAAGAGCTCCTTGCTGAGTTCCCGCTGGTTTATTCAAGA
>NW_010333389.1:0-633 GCF_000700745.2 Antrostomus carolinensis | reverse complement strand
AAAGTTAAACTGGTTTCGGCTAGTCAGTGCTGCCTGACAGATCTAAAGAAGGCAACACTGAGCATACAGACCACACTCTAATACAGAATATGATTACCATGGGAAGCCTTCCAAATTCAAAACAGCCAGGAATTTTAACCTTGGAGCCAAGGCAGTTCTAATAAGGGGGGGAAATTGCCTTCTGAATTTAATTTGCAAAGTAACATTAGTAGGAAAAGAAGTAACTTGTGCATACTTCTTTTGTCTTCTAATGAGAAGTATGGTAAAATATCAGGAGGATTCAAAACCCATATTATCTAAGTCTTATGATTTAGCCAGAAAAACAAATGATGCACATATATGTGCACAGTAATGAAAAAAATTAAAGCTTGGTCATACATGGAACATTTTAGTTTGGAAATCAAGCTATCTGGGTTCAGATACTATTATGTTCATGTGTCACATTTTAAAGCAGGGAGGGCTTGTTCCACAAAAAAGTGTGTGTTTTTCCCAGCTCCACTATTTGGTCTGAGACAAGGGACTGTTTCTCCACACAAATTCATCTCACTTCATTCTTTGTAGCTATGAAATATCATTCTCATGACTTCAGATTATATTGCTTGTCTGTTTATATTATATTATATTATATTATAT
>NW_010333388.1:0-9045 GCF_000700745.2 Antrostomus carolinensis | reverse complement strand
AAGGCTTCACAAATGAAATACAGGAAAGGGTATGGCATGTTGTAGACTGAGCTCAGGCAGTTATGGAATTCATCTGACAAGCCACAAACACTTGTTTGTTTGTTGTTAAATACTAAATTTTTACAAAAATGAGTTTAACAAAATGGGGGATTTCTGCAACTTACTGTGGTGTAATGGGTTTTGGTATGTTCCTCAGTCCCTGTGTCAAAATCCAAGTAACTGGCACAAACAGTCCAGGGCTAAGTGAGCCCTGACAGATGTATGTGTCTTAATTTGTGCAAGTCTCAGTACTGCCCCAGAGACCCTGCTTGGAAAAACACATTTCATAAGAATTAAATAAAACTCTGGGCCAATGTATCGGTATTTTGTTTGTGAGTTGCAGGAAGCCTGTGCCGGTCATTAACAACAATAATAAAAAGCAGATGACTTATTTAATCTATAAAACATCACCAGAAAAATCCATGTAAGTAACCCAGTGCTATAACACAACACATGCAAGTTTCTGGTACAGCTACACTGAGCACGTGGACTGAGGAACCTGGATTTCTATGAAGCCTGCAGAATGCCTACCCATGGCCTATCACTGTAAACTTTAGATTTGTTCATGCTGTTTTAGCAAGCCACCTTCTGGGATGTGATGGTAGGAACATAGCTGTAATGGTTTTAAGTAGGACCATGGGTCGATAGCAAGAAATGAAATGTTATCTTCAAGTGTTAATGAAACAATCCGTTTGTTTATGTTTTCCTGGTTTTGGCTGGAACCGAGTTAATTTTCTTCCCAGTAGCTGGTGCAGTGCTGTGTTTGGGATTTAGGATAATAACATTCATACTAAGCTGATATTTTAGTTGTTGCTGAGCAATGTTTACACTAACTCAAGGACTTCTCAGCTTCTCATACTGCCCTGCCAGCAAGGAGGATGGGGGTGCACAAGAAGTTGAGAGGTGACACAGCCAGGACAGCTGACCCAAACCAACTAAAGGGGAATTCCATTGGTGTTTTTTTTTTTTTTTTTCCCCCCCCCCCCCCCAATTCTCTCTCCCATCTCACTGCAGGGGCGGGGCGGGGATGGACAACTGAGTGAGGGTCTGTGTGCTGCTTAATTGCCAGCTGGGGTTAAACCACAACAATGTATATCTTGGAGTAAACTTTTGCTTTCCTCTTAAACGTCAGGTTTGGTAATTCTAAACAGTTAATGGGATGGCTTGGTCAAGAACAAATGTTCTCTTCACCTGCCTCTAATACCTCCTCTGGAAGATTTCTACCCCTGCATGATAATATCTTAGCAAAATATATGCCTTAATAGCATTATTTCAGAAAAGGTATTGCTAACATATGCACCCATCAAGTTTTGAGAACCAGACAGCATAATGCATTAATTCACATAAATGTACTAAGTAGTTTTGCAATTGCCAAAACTTTCTCTAAGAGGTGTCAAAATAGCAAGCCACAAGCTCCTTGTTAATGAACGCTGTCAAAGCTGTCCTTCCCCAGCTGCACTACACTAATGCATGCACAGTGACCTCTAGCAGAACAACTAACACAAGCTGAACTGCATCCGCTGGGAGATGTAACTGACTCCTGGGTGACAGAAGCATGCAGCTCAGTACAAACCACACAGGAGCCCTCTGTCTTCAAAAACAACTGTCAAAGGCTGCCTGAACCCTTTAAATAAGAGGCAAAAGACAAGGTGGTCCAACAACAAGCAGAATTGGCACTGGATCCATTTCTTTCTAGCATTCTATTCACAGTAGGCCGTGAATACCTCAGTGAAGCATTCTTACTTTTGACAAAGCCTTTTTAATATAGTTTTTGCCCAGAATTTCACAGTACAAAATATAAAAGGGAACTTTAAAGTTTATTTTCATTAGTTCATTTTTTGGATGTAAAAGGTTCCAAAATAACTAGGGTATGATAAAATACAATGTTCAAATGTTTATACCTGTAGGTTTACTACTGCAGAAGACTTAGAGATGAAACGAAAATTAACTCAAGTGGAAGCATGCTATTGCACACCTCAACAATTTTGTGGCTGAGTAATCAGAGAAGTGACTAAAACATGTTATTTCGGAATAAACTTAAAAGTTCTAAACATTTAAAAGCTCTAATGGTGGTGGCTTAAGAGGAATCTTTCCCATTGTAAACTTTTTTGCTTCAAATTGTTTCAACTCTTCAGCTGATAAGTCACCCTTTGGTGTGAATAATTTTTCTGATGTAGTACTGTTTGTGACTGCAGAAGACGCTGATGTTATGTTAAGTCCAGAGGCACTGGCAGTCTGTCCAAATAAAGTACTGCTTGAATGTGAGGGTGAATCTGACACTGCTGCATTAAAAGCTCCAAAGGCTGTAGGCAGAGTGGTGCTTGAAGAGGTCACAGCAGAAGAATTGCCAAACCCTGAAAACCCAGAAGTTCCAAAACCGCTAGCTGTTTCAGAAGTTTTAAATGAGAAGGAGGCTGCAGATGGAGCTGCCGGGCTGCCAAAACCAACAGAATGGGATACACTAGGAGAGGACGTCACACCAAATGCAGGACGAGTACAACCAGCAGATGAGCTCCCAAAAGCAGGGGTGTTTCCAGATGATGCACTGACAAGACTGGAACTTGTTTTAAAGGAGAAACTGCTAGCACTGTTACTGCTGCTGTTCACAGGAAAGCCTGCAATTATAAAATTTATAAAAAATGTTAGAATGTGCATACCTGTGATACCAAACCATTGCTGTATTTCAATAAAGCAGAAGAAGAAAATCTCAAGAAAATGTTTAACTGTTGGTTCTTAATGCAGGCACTTACTTGACGACCCAAAGCTTGAAGTTTGCTGTCCTCCAAATCCAAAGGAAGGCAATGGTTGAGTGACCGTGTTCTTTAATTCAGATAGCTTAAAAAATTCCAAACATATACATGAAAACTAGATTCCAAAGCAGGGAAGTGTCTTTCAATAAATACTGGAAGAAAAGTAGAGCTGCCCAGTCCGATTTAATACAACTTAGACTAAGTTAGACACTGATCTCTTTCGACACAACTGCATGCTCTTGCAGCTATGAACAAAATGCTTTAAGGTTATGTGCTATTCTCTGTAAAACACTCAAGAAACACAAAATATAAAGCCCAAATACCACTTCTTCACCTTCAGGACTGAACATACGAAGGGGTATGATCGTATAATGCACTTCACGTAGACTCCACCTAAATCAACTCACTCTGTCCCCCTGATTATTTAATATTGGCTTTAACTCAATAATTCTTTTCCGATACATCTCGATTCACAAATCTGTTACCTTCCCAGGAACAACAGCTCTTTATATCTTCAAATTTTATCCAAACTCTTTCTCTTCCACCTATCTATCAATTTCTCAGTCTGGCATTACCAAAATTCCCTGTTTATCTTAAGAGAGCCTGGAGGACAATTCTGGTCTTGTCTGCTGATTACACCTTGGAAGAATCAACATCAGCACACGGAAGAAAAGGTGGGGTGGATATTTGCCTCTTACTATACATGTACTCAACTGCATACCAACCTTAAGCTATGGTTACTTTCACTTGGCTTGCAATGATAGTATTCCAAACCTGGGATCCAGCTGCTGCCTTGCTAACATGGAACCATCCTGATTCACTGCTTTCCTTAGTTAACTAAAGGTTTTCGTAACACAGTCCTGCAATTCACTGATTTCACGATTCCAGAGAAAGGTGGATGTAAGACCCAAAACTGTGTTTACAGACTTTCATGTTCACCTGACTCAGGCAGTGATAGAATATGCAGTCACATTTCTATCACCTATAAAAAAACACATAGACGGGGAGATGGGGCAGTGTTCAAACTGCAATCATTACTCTCTTACGAAATTCCTCCTTACACCCTTTCCACTTTCTCTAATGTTCCCAGGAGCGTTCTAAGATTACTGTCAAAGTCTTCATCCTGCCAGTCAGCCAAACACTTTCATGCCAGATGTTTTTCAAGGCTGCAGTACCAGAATATAACACATCGTAGTTGAGACTTTCAAAACAGTTCATAGATCTACCATCAAATTGCCAATGTATCTAGGAATCAATCATTTTCATGTCTCAGCTATTTAGGTGCAAACAAGGATGCTCTAAAAGAATCATGTATATTTGGCTGTAAAATGGAGTGCTCAGCAATCTTCAAAGCAACAACTATCACCTATTTATACAAAGTTAGTAGAAGTGCAGTTAAATACTTTGATAACAGCTGAAGATTCTATGGAATTTAGGTGTTCCTGCTCCGGCAGGGAGATTGGACTAGATGATCTTTCGAGGTCCCTTCCAATCCCTAACATTCTGTGATTCTGTAATATTTGCAAGATCTCTTAATTAAAAATAAGGTGGCATATTACAACTATCATGTCTTAGAAATCTTTGTAGCAGAAATTAACACTGACATTTGCTGGACAGTTTGGTGGGATGCGTCTTAAATAACGTGAATTTAAGAAAAATACTTGTCCAAGATTAATTTAAAAAATGGCATAATGAACAGAAACATTTTACCTTTCATGGACACTTACCAAAGCTGCTTTTGTTGATGCACTTAAAGCTTTCAACTGAAGCAGCCGATTCTTCCATTGTTTCGCTAACTCTTGGACAGAATTTATCTAAAAACAGGGGAAAAAAAAAAAAAGCATGTTTTTGTTATTGGTGAAGACTTAAAAAAAATGAAAATATGGTGATCTGACAACTAGACTGAGAGGAGGTTTCTAAAATTAGAAAAGAAACTTCATTAAGCCAAGAAGACAAGATTTTCGCTTTCCCAAAACTTCAAGGTGATAAGCTGAAATTTGTGTTATTAACACACAATTCCTTTCAGTTACATATTGTCCGCTTAAGTGCTCACTCATTAAGCTGAAGTCCTAAGATTTGCCTGAGCTTCTCCCACATTTTCAGAAAAAAAATGCCTACTTTCAAAACATTATAATTCATAACACTTTAATAGTATCACCCTGAAATATTCAGCTTTGCAGAAATTAACTTATTCAATTTAAATCAGCCCCTTCAATGTGATCCAACAGATTACTGCACAGAACATATGCAGCAATAAACAGTACCTGTGTCTGTCTGATGACCATGATTAAAGTTTTAAACAAGAAACTGGAAAGTCATTGAATAAATTTATCAACACACCTTATTTTAAGCCTGACCTAATTTAATTTTCTGTAAAAACTAACCTATTAAAACATATAATGTCCTGTAAGAGTGGAATGAGTAATCTCTTTGTAAATAAATTCCTTAATTTTTCAAAAGGGTCTTACATCACAAACATCAATAATTCTTTTGTGTCTAGTCACATGCTGGAAGATCACGTTGCCTGGTATCAGCTCTTGTACAACAGACTGGAAAATTCAGATTTTGACCCAGTTTAAAAATAGAAACACACGCTTTGGAAAAGACATGCTGTTCTTAGACATTCTGTGAGAGAACTGTATCATACAATAATCATCCATATACTGAGACTTTCAAAAACTTGCATTCAATGCTTCAGTGAGACCATAATTATTATTTTTTTAATAGCCAGGCACAGTGCATTGTATAATAATTTCAGTTTATTTTTTTAATTGACATTTTTAAAAACAAAACAAAATTCTCTTCTGTCTCTGAAAATGCAATTCTGTTAATTTTGAACACATGAAGCAAGAGTGGTGACAACAGCCATTCCTTCTGTAACAGAGAACCAAGGGGAAGAGGAAAGATTGTGATCCAGCTTGACTTAGTTTGTACATGTGTCTATCCAATAGCCTATTTCCTTTTCTAGCACGACATTAAACTGCACTAGCTTCCTTGATCTTGATAGAACTATGAGGGACAAACAATACAAATAAATTTATATATATGTATATAAAAACATATATATTACTTCCTTTCTAGAAATGTGTATACTCCTTTAAATGTATCTGCTATATTCAGCATTAATTCCCTCCAATGAAGGTATGTAAAAGAAAAAGGTCCAAGAAACTTCCTCAGTGTTCTACCAAAAGCACTCTACATCCAGCTATAACAAACTGACTAACAGCACATGAGACATTAAACTTTTGAGACGGGACTCAAATAACTTCTAGAAATAACACAAGAACAGGGACAAGACTAAGACAAGGAGTGTCTCGACTGAGAAAAGACCATACATTTAAATCAGACTAGCTGAAAGTCTATTGCCACCACTTTTTGTAGGAGCTGATGTGTCAAGACGTTTAGGCCACCAGTTTTAGAAGCCCAAATCTGACAGTTTGAGCCTGTGATCTCAGACAGAAACAGGAAGTTAGAGTAGAGCACACAGACTAGCAGGTATTTTGCATTCTATTTGGTGCACAGAAATTACAAAATATTTTGGCATTCTGAAAATCTCCTAGAGTTTGGTAATTAAATGAGTCAAGAGTTGCCACCTGAAGAATAGTAAAAAGTCCTATTCTGAAATGTGTCTACATAAGTCAGCATTTTGAAAATACTTACATAGTTCTGAATGTTATTGTTTGCTCTGCAGTTATAATACTCCAGGTGCAACTCTTCCGGTGAGAAATCTGTAAAGCCTGTAAAAAGAGGAATAATAAAAAACCTCCAAGAAAATATACTAATACTTTGAATTGCCCTCTCTAGTTACCAAGAAATAGGTCTTGGTACGTTATCTGTAATAAGTCAGTCACATTTGGGTGACACAAAAAAGATTCATTACAGAACTTCAAAGATGTGAATGTCCAAAATGAATTTGCCAATACTCCAATCCAATACTCCTTTCTGTTGCATGACAAAGCAAATCATCACCTCGCAAATGGCTCCACAGAGGTACAACAGTGTGGACAAGTGTAAGAAACATCCTAAATAGCAGCAAGACATGGCAACACTAAAAACATTACTCACCCGAGACATTCGGCTTTTCTTTCATCGGTGCATAAGATGAAAATATCCATTGTCCTGAAGATTCCCAAATTTCCATGTCTTTCACTACACATTCGCTAGAAAACAAAACAAAATAAAACCACAGATGAAGGTGAAATTATATGGTCAAAACAAAACCACCAGAAGCAATTGCATAGTTTGAATCCAAAGTCAGATTCAAGTACCTGCTACTGTGAAAATTAATGAAGTGTGATACTAGTCAGAACGAACAAGAGAAGCACTCAGTTCTCTGTGGAAAAAATGCAGTTATTCAGCAGGTTACATAAACATCCCTTCAAAGCAGTTTACTTATCATCTAACTAGCAAGTAAATCAAAACAGATCTTAAGAAAAAAAATCCCAAAACACACAAAGTACTTTTTAACCCTTGTATGGCATATGCTGTCACAGGATTTTCCCTAAAGCTGTAGATCGCAATACAATTTAAAACCTTCTCAATACTAAATGATTTTACAATGTGAATGAACATGCACTGTATCAAATAGTAATTTTTTTTTTTAAAGTAAGAAAAAAGATAGGAAAAAAGAGACATAAGTGTTCCATATAAGTTTTTGGAAAAGAATCCAAAGCATAAAAATCCAGACATTGCAAAAGCAGAGAAAGAGAAGCTACATCAACAAAAGTAAATCCAAATGTAAACAATCAGTGAAGGGTAAAAACTAAAGTGGGCAAGTGGACACTACATAGTAACAGCCAAACAAAGACTTTAAGTAATTCAGATGTTTGTAACACAATATACATTAATCTTTGAGAGGCTGAATAAATAAACTGTTAAGCATTTTCTTAATGTAATCTTAAAAAAATAATGGAAAGTGGTTCCAAAACCTTGCTTGTTGCTTCTCATCACCTGCCCTGTAATCGCCTTGACCCTGCTGGTCACTGTCAGCTGACTCTAACATACACGCACGTGAAACCAGGTTTCAATAGTTTTGCTATTGGCAGAACAAGTTATCTTAAGTGTCAGGAAAAACTAAGTCAAATATTTCATTTTCTCAAAGAGGGTTGTTTTTTTTTTTAAAAAAAAAAATAAATGGCTGAAATGCTGTCCAAGGGGCTCTGACCCCTTATTTTCAAGTACTAAAATCTTTGTTTCCTTCATTATCCTCCTGCCCACAACTTAAATACCATACCATCTCACTAACATCACAGCTATCTAGCTGCCCAACCCAGGTTCAAAACAAGGAAGGTTTTCTTCCCATGCCAGCATAACTCAAGGGAAACAGGTGTAGTGTTTTCTATGGTCCTTACTACACGTTCCAGCTCCCCCCTCATGATCCCATCCTCTGCATTATCTCTAGTCAGTAAATTTTTAAACTGCGCGTTCCAAATGCTTTCAGTGAGACAGGACTGTAACTTACAGAATTCTCTCCTCTTCATCTTTATAGCCATCAGCAATAGTTTGATTGTTTGTTAACACAGAGAATCTGTTCTGTGAAAAGTCTGTACTTCTGCTGCTGCCGCCTGATGATCCAAAATCAGAGGAGTCAAAAAATCCTCTTCCATGATCTCTGCTGCCACCCCACGTATTAGACTTAAAGGTAGATGGCTGGATAACATTAGTGTACCTCTGGTTAGCAGTACCCCATCCTCCTCCTCCTCTGCTAGTACCTTCCAATTTAAAAAAAAAAAAGAAAAAAAGCCAACAACAGAAATTTAAAATCATTAAGGTATTAAACAATAGAACATCAACAAAACCTGTAGGTTAATATTATTATATACATTATTACATATATTACTACTCTTATGGTGGCAATAAGAAGTTTGAAAAGAAAATGTAGGCTTTTTTCGAAATAAGTTAACCTAATTATTTAGTGAGCTTAACCTAGTGAATGACGCAAGGTAGTTCTGGAATCAAAGGTAGATGTGACCTCCTCCTCACAGCACCATGCCCGTAACAACTCGGGGCACTGCAGAGAGAGCCTGTCTCTGTGTCGCTTACGTGATTTCACAAAGTAACTACCCTGGCAGAAGAAAGTTAAGTTTAACTGGCGGTACCTTTGCACTCGGGGCTCCTGCCTACAGAGCCACAGCAGAGGCTCTGCCGGACAGTAACGCCTCCCAGGTTAAGTTTTAAGACCTTGGCCCCGTCTGTGCGTGTTACAGGCACGGGCCGGCGCCCCTCCCAGGCACAGCGGTAGGGCCGGGGGCCGACT
>NW_010333387.1:0-1577 GCF_000700745.2 Antrostomus carolinensis | reverse complement strand
TTAATTTAAATATTCCTCACCCCCCGCCCCCCAGAACTTTGCACTTGCAGACTAGCAAAACATGAAGTCCTTCAACTTCCAGGGAAAATCTAAAACATTGGTATGTTATCAACATTCTTCTCATAACAATTCCCATCCTGAAACCAAAACACAGCACTATTCTAGCTACTAAAAAGAAACCCAGCTGTCTCAGCTGAAAACCAGGACACTAACACAGGGCTGGGAGCACATGCTGTCCTCACCTCTGCTAACAGAAGAACTGTGGGCAGTTTAGCCCCTCTCCATAATAAATCCATGTTAGCATAACCCTTCTCTCAGAATGTGCATCCAAAGTGATCTGTGTTACATGACAACATCCCTTCTCATCATCAGGGTTTCATTCATCCTCTTCCTCAGACGTGAAGTCTTCTAGCCACATCCCCAAAGGGCTGGCTCTCTCAAGGTGCACCAAGAACAAGCAGTATGTCAATAATAAGAACATTTATGTCACTTAATGCCTTGTAGAGCATCTTTGCTGCAGAAATATTATAAAGGACTTCCACATTCCTAAATTCACTCTGTACCTGCTAAATGTCTGTATAACACAGGAAGGAACTGGCAAGTCAGGGCTATGATAAGCCTTGGTTTTCCTCCCCACGCTTGTTTTTTCTGTAACATTCCTTGAATTTAGTAACTTAGTGAGACAACAGTTGAAAGCTTCTGCATAGCACGTGTGAATTTCAGTTTAACAACTCACAGAAGGGGCTTTTCTTTGGGGTATAGGGGTGCCCCAAAGAACCAGTGAGCCTGTAGTGAGGAGAGAAAGGGAGACAGAAGCCATCAGGAGCTCTGCATGGCCTGTGGAAGGGGACAACACCTTTCTGCTCACTAACCCCTCATGTCCTGCTAAACTAATGGTACAGGCTGAAAGAGAGGAAGGGTTCAGGGTTTGAATCTGTCCCTGGGGACTGTCTGGTGGCAGCCATAAGGGAAGGACATGGTGTCCCAGCTGGAGTTCCTCCATAAAAGGCAGGCAGGTGTGCCCTGCCAAATCACACAGTGACTCTCCCTTCTGGGGTCGCAGAGACTCAATCTATTTCACACACATCACAGGACTCCCTATGTCACCTGCACCATCTCCATAGTCAGCAGAGCTCAGTGGGATAACATCACCCACCTTTAAACTCTCCTACCTCCTCAAGTGGAGCAAAGCTGGGCCAGTGGCCATCCTCCAACAAGCAAAGCTCCCTGACGTGGTGCTGCGCTCCATTCCTCCTGCAGACATCCAGGAACAAGGCGAAGGGAAAGCCTGGAAACCCAACGTATATACCGGAGAGACAAGCCACACAAGAACTCCTGCTCGTCCAGACATCGGTGACTTGGTGAGGCCTGAAACTTCACAGCTCAGGCTGGTGCTGGAGTATTTACCGTGGTGCTGCCATGTGTATATCCCACTGCACATCACGGCCCAGCATCAGACAAGAAACGGCCGAGCCTTTTGGTTTGCCGCGTTGGTTGAGTTTCTAAACAAGTTACTTACTAGTGGTTCTTTTAAATGAGCTATTTCTCACTGTGGTGGGTTGACCCTGGCTAGATGC
>NW_010333386.1:1161-2016 GCF_000700745.2 Antrostomus carolinensis | reverse complement strand
GCTGAACAAACCAAGCACCTTCAGCCTCTCCCAGAAAACCAGTCCACATTAGCATTCCACTTTCTGGTATCTCCATCCCAACAGCAAAGCCTTGACTCTGGATCACAACCCGCTCCCCACGCAGCGACACCGCTCTGGTTGGCATCTCAATACCCTGGTGAGTATTAATCAACCTTATTGCTGTTGTCTGGGTGATCTTTTATCTGTAGCAAAGAAATGATCCTCCAAATCCATCCCACAAAGCTGAAATGTAAATACCTGCTTGAAGCACATCCCAGCTCAGCAAAGAACCCGCAGCTACACTTAACCTTCAGCACCGACTTCACCACAGCTTCAACACTTGAGGTCTCCAAAGCTACATCTGACCAGAGATCACAGACACTGAATGGAAGTTTATCTGCTAAATTATCAACTGATAATCACTAAAAGAAAACCCAATTATTTTTCCACCTCGTTCTGTGTAATAAAACCGCGGAGTCCCAAATATATCAAGAAGGTTGAACATGATGATGAACTCAAAAGCTGTTCCACCAACAGTTTCACTGCCTGGCTTTTTAGAAAGGTTAATGTGTCCCTCCAAGCTGTTGTGTGTTATAACATCTTCCTCCTCTGACCCCAGCACAGGGTGATTTAGAGGGAAGGGTGATCTTACAGAGGTAGCTAAGGATTAAAAACAACTAAACGCTACTCCTGTGCTCCATCTCTTTGATCCCTGGAGTTTAAAGACACTTTAAGCCAACACATGTTACCCAACACAGATCTAGGTGCTTTGGTTTCACAGAATCACAGAGTGGTGGGGGTTGGAAGGGAGCTCAGGAGATCATCCAGTCCAACCCCCCCTGACAAAGAAGGTTC
>NW_010333386.1:0-757 GCF_000700745.2 Antrostomus carolinensis | reverse complement strand
ACTGGACACAACACTCCAGATGTGGCCTCACCAGGGCAGAATAGAGGGGGAGGAGAACCTCCCTGGACCTGCTGCCCATGCTCTTTTTAATGTCCCCCAGGACACTGTTGGCCTTCCTGGCCACAAGGCCACACTGCTGGCTCATGGCCAACCTGCTGTCCAGCAGGACACCCAATCCACCACTTAATGCATTCACCTACCCATTCATCATGCCAGTTAAAGAGGCACACTCCGTTCTTACAACCCCACCATAAGCCTGAACAACTTGGCCAGCAAACTACAAACACACTCTGTTGGAAGTGCTCAATGAGGTAGACTTCCCTCCAACCACCAGCACAGGTCTGTTTGTTCACAGAGCCGCGCCACGCTCATTGGGAAGCCATACAGACCTTGTCTTTGGACACCTTGTGAGAAAATGAACAGGTCCCATCTGTCTTCTTGCACGTGCCACGGAGAAACCTGTAGATACATCAGAAGGAAAGGGTTGAGCACAAGGTGGGTCAGAAAACACGTGGTTTTAAACAGCAAACACTAGTCTTGCCCCGTTACCACGTTTGCCCCAAGGCAAAAAATATACAAGACTGCTGCTGAGCTCGATGTTAATCATCGAATCATAGAGTGTTGTGAGGTGGAAGCGACCCACGAGGATGATCATGGAGTCCAACTCCTGTTCTGGCACAGGACAATCTCAAGATTGAGACCAGAGTCCAGAGGAGGCCACAAAGAGGATCTGAGGGCTGGAGCAGCTCTGCTGTGA
>NW_010333385.1:0-7663 GCF_000700745.2 Antrostomus carolinensis | reverse complement strand
GGTGGAAGCGGTGAGCGGTGTGCGAGGGCTGCCTTGCCTTGCCTTGCCTTGTCTCCGCAGGCCTGCGAGCAGCTCGGGCGTCGGTTTCCCCAGGATGGCTGCCCGGGTGCCCCCCGACGCGCTGGGTCGACGAGTCCTGTGTGGCACGGAGCGTGCGACTGTGCGCTACGTGGGCAGCGTCCCTCCTGCAGCCGGTAACCACCTTTGCATCTAGTGCCTGCCTGCTTTCGGAATTCTAATCGTGTTCCCCTCAATTAAAAAAGAAAAAAATTGTCAAGTAGAATGTGGCAATTTACAAATTGTTGTTTTCCTCGTTGTTCTTGTGTAAATGGGGCAACTTCTAATCTGGGTAAATTGTTGGGGTTTTTTAGAAGTCAGAGTTGTCAAAAGGAGTGTGAGAAGTACTTTGGGTTGAAATTGGTTATGTTTTTTCTAACAGCAGAAAGATCTTAGTGCCTTCCTTTTTCCGTTAGTTTTCATGAACGGTCTGTTCCCTCATCTCTGCTTACTGGCATAGTCTGGAAAGGAGAGAGAGCCAGCAGCAGATCAACAGCCTCGGCACTCCTTTGATAACATATTCAGATTCATGGGGACAAATGAGATTCAGCTAAGCTTGCTGAAAGATCTGACCAGTCTGATTGTGAGAGCACTATATGTCATGTTTGAAAAATTGTGTTGACAGGATGGGGAGATTGCTAAATGCTTGGAAGACTAGCTTTGCATACAGTTCTAGAAGAGGCAAGAAGGATGACCAGGGAACTGGAGACTCATCAGCCTCACTTCAGTTCCTGGAAAGATCATGTAGCATGTTCCCTTGGAGTTCATTTCCAAGCCTATGAAGGATAAGATGGTAGTTGGGAATACTTGGTACTGTTAAAGAACAAAGAAGTTGTGCTTGACAAACTTAATTACCTTCTGTGATGATATGACTGGGAATGTGGACAAAGGGAGAACAGGGAATGTAATATTCATTGACTTTAATAAGTCTTATAACAGTGTCCATATAAAGAATCTTATTTGAAAGCTGCAGAAATACAAGCCAGATGAATGGATTATTAAGTTGACATTTCAACATTAAGGTTGAAAGTCTGCAGGTCTGTCAAGTGGAAAAGTGGTAATCAATGACTTGATATCTAGTAACGCACGTGTACTACAGAAATAAATGCTGGGGTCTGTATTGTTTAACGTATTCATTAGAGTCTCGGATAATGAACAGCGCTCACCCTCAACTGGCTGATGTGGCAAAAGGTATAATTGCAATCCAGAGCAAGCCTTACGAACTTTAGGTTTGGGCCTAGAAGATTCAAGAAGGATAAATTTCCACATGTACTGTGAAATAAACCTGTGTATCAGCACAGACCAGGAAGCACTAGCAACCCACAGGGTCTGTTTTAAAGGACCTGGGAGTTAAGGTGGATACTGTCATGCATATGAGCCAACAGTGAGCTCCTGTCACAAGCAAGATATGTGTTGTACTACATTACCTTGCTGATGACTGTGGCCAACAACTCAAAGGAAAGTGTTATCCCCTCTGGGGGCAGGGCTTCTTTTGATAAGGTTGTACTTGGAATCATGTATCTGGCTTGTGACCATCCTAATTCAAGAGGGATGTGGATAAACTCGAGAGGATCCAGTGGAGGGCTGCCAAGGTGGTCAAGAGCGTAGACCATGTACATGTGTTGTGAAGAGAGGTTGAAGGATCTGGGTTTGGTTAGTGTGGTGGAGAGAAGATTAAGTGGCATCTATCAGCTGCCTGCAGCTGCTTGACAGTTGCAAAGATCACAGAGCCAAATTCTTCTTACTAGTATTAGATTATATAATGAGGGATGATGCCCACAAATTGTGTCTGGAAAGGTTCGAATTGGACAGCACGAAAATCTTTTTCTTTACAGAAGTAACGCCACACTGGAATAGTCTGCTCAGATAAGTTGGAATCTTTCTGTCTTTGGAGATTTTCAAGATCTGGCTAGGTAAAGACTTACCTGGCTGATCTGTTTTAGTGCTGGCGATAATCTCCTGCTTTGAGAGAGAAGATTAGACTAGATGAACTTCAGAGGTTCCTTCTAACCATGATTTCTATGGCTATGATGTCATAAATTTGAAAATGAATCTACCATATTTTTCAGGAATTTGGCTTGGCGTGGAGTGGGATGATCCTCAGAGAGGAAAGCACGATGGTACCTATGAAGGAACACGGTATTTTAAGTGCAGGTGAGTCAATTCACAGTGTTGGCATGTCATGCATATTGACGAGATGGTTGTGGAAACGTGCCCTTTCGCAGTTTTAAGGGCAGATGCTGTGACTAACTAGGCCATGAAGACTTGCATTGTTATTGATACAGTTACAGAGATTAGAATATGGTAAATACTTCTATTTTAGAAGTCACGTTTTCAGAGAGGTATGTAATAAAATGAGACTTTTGAATGTTATTAATATTACTTTTAGTAGGTTTAGACCTTCTACTTTGGTAAGGAAATCAATATGTCCTACTTACCTTCCTTAGGTAATTCTGAAGTGAAATGTTGGTCCATGTTAACTGTCTCAAATATAGGTCAGATTTGGACTTTAAATGATTTAAATGACTTGCATGTATCTTGTTAAGGGAAAATACCAAGTTCCTGATAATGTTTTGTATTATACTTGTATTGTCGAGGAATTGTTAAGTAAGTTCACTTGCATTTAATACGTGCAAAACACAGTGTAGCTGTGTGGGGTTTTTTAAGTATATACATGCGTTATGTTTAAGTTTAAAGACTCGAGCACTTACCATGTTTGATATTGGGGAATACAGGACTCTAGGGCTGATGCTAACAGCAGCAAGCTTTTGATTTCCATGTCGAGGACACTGCAACAGCTAAAAGTTTATGAGTTAGAAAAATAACTGGATGAATTCATAGAAGGAAAGTCGTCGATGGGTCTTAAATACTAAGGGCTGCTAGCTCAGTAAGTTCCTGAGCACTGAAGCGGTGGAGGATGAGAGAATATTCTGTGGCTATATCATTAAAATACTTGCCCTATTGTTGTATTTTTCCCAACCATTTTCTATTGGCAGCTTTTGGAGAAAGGATGTGGTGTTACATGGGTGTTTGTTTTGACCACTGGATCACAGCCAGTCTTATGTTAATGAGATGAAATGGAGAGGTTTCTAGGTCTTTTTCCACCTCCTACCTTCCAAGGCTGGTAATAACTGTTAGAAGGGTGGTTTGATTAGTTTGTTCCTAACTGTTCAAGTGCTCACTCAAGTGAAATGAATCTGATGCAAATCAAATCTTGTGACAGTGAACACTCAGAATTAGTAGAAGGCTTTTGAAAATATGAAAGAATGTGACAAACCAAGAAAATAAATTAAAGGTTGTCTGTGGTCCTGCTTTTGAATGTGTTTTTGCTTTGGTTTGTTGGAAAATGTAAGACTTTTATCTGAAATTAACTCCTTATGTTGATTGTCTTGAAAAAGTTAAAGCCATCAATGAGAGGATAAGCAAATTATGGGGTTTTTTTTAAGTTGCATGTAAATGAAAGTCATAGAATAGCTGGATGAAGTCAGTCCAAAGATTTGTCTTGCTTGTTTTCCTGCATGTGACATTGGCTAATAGCAGATGATTGGAGAAGCATGAAAGAACAAGAAAAGTAGGTAGTGACAGTTTTCCAGAAACTCACTAACTTTGGCTAGTCATGGTTCAAAGGCTTTTTCAGAGCTAGAGGTGGTGTATTTGTACATGTAATTTGTTTTGCCCTCGATGATTCAGCAGAGAAAATTTGTTATGAGAATTTCTTAGAACAATAGAATGGTTTGGATTGGAAGGGACCTTTAAAATTCATCTAGTCCAACCCCCCTGCAGTGAACAGGGACATCTTCAACCAGATCAGGTTGCTCAGAGCCTCATCCAGCCTGACCTTGAATGTTTCCAGGGATGAAGCTTCTACCACCTCTCTGAGTGGGGTCTCATGAGAGCGGAGTAGAGGGGCAGAATCACCTCCTTCGACCTGCTGGCCGCACTGCTTTTGATCCAGCCCAGGGTACGATTTGCCTTCTGGGCTGTGAGGGCACATTGCCAGCTCAT
Source organism: Antrostomus carolinensis (assembly GCF_000700745.2). Classification (NCBI taxonomy): domain Eukaryota; kingdom Metazoa; phylum Chordata; class Aves; order Caprimulgiformes; family Caprimulgidae; genus Antrostomus; species Antrostomus carolinensis. Next base: position 3,601 of record NW_010333385.1, on the reverse strand, counting down.
GTCCAGCTTTTCACCTACCAGTACCCCCAAGTCCTTCTCCACAGAGCTGCTCCCAATTCCTTCATCCCCCAGCTTGTATTGATACTGGGGGTTGCCCTGACCCAGGAGCAGGACCTTGCACTTGGCCTTATTGAACCATGAGGTTCACATGGGCCCACTTCTCAAGCTTGTCCAGGTCCCTCTGGATGGCATCCTGTCCCTCAGGCGTGTCAACCTCACCACTCAGCTTGGTGTCATCTGCAAATGTGCTGAGTGTGCACTCGATTCCACTATGTCACTGATGAAGATGTTAAACAGCCCTCGTCAGTTTCCTCCAAAAGAGTAATTAAAAGCATGGAGTAACAGTGCATGTGTTTGCTAACTTTGGAGCCTGGGTTTTCATCTTGTGAAAATTGGGATAATTCCAATTTTTATGAGTAGATGAGTCTTGTCACTTTCTGTTATCTGAATATAGGAATGTGATAAGGAAGGGACTTAGAGCTGTTGCTGTAAAATGTCACATAGAAGAAGAAAAAAAAAAATAAAATTATTATTTGTATATTGTGAGGAAAGTAGATCTAATTTTGTATCTGCCAAAAGGTCTCCTGGAGACAAATGGAATTCCCTGAGATAGCAAAGGAGGCTGCTGTATTTTTATTGAGACCTGACAGCAATTCAGGGGTTGTTAAAGAATATACTTCATTATCAGTTCAGAACAAAGTTGTTCTCAAGTCAGCAAGTAGAGACATTTGGTCTCAGACTGAATCAGCTGAAGAATTTATCTATTAAATAATTAAGAATTTAAAAGTAGCTATTTTAAATCATTTCTGGGAATACTATCTCTTACCTGTAGCCAAACAGGCATGCACAGTGAAGAGGTAGATTACACTGCAAAATGTGCAAATCAGAATTCTTGGTCTGTATCTTCTTAACTTCTGCATTTGTGTAAGGTGGAAGCCCTAGAGACATCATTATCAGAAAATGAGGTGATAAAACAAAAACTGTTCTTCAGAAAAATAAAGAAAGAAAAGAGAAAACCACCTGTGAGGACTGGATATTTTTTCCCTCATGTATATAATAATAATAGTAATAATAAAGCAGGGCTTAAGGAGGATAAATACCCTTAATGCAAGAAAAAAATTGAACCTTGCTGGATTTTTCTTGGCTGAAGAATTGGAAATTATGGTCTTAGAGTAACCATGTCTTTTGAATCAATGTACTATCAGAAGTTGCTTCTTAAAGGCTTTGAATTTGATTGAAGCACTTTCCAAGTTGAAGCTAGTTACATTCTGCTGTAGGAAAAATAATAAAAGTAATTGACTGGCCATTCCAAATCTCTCCAGACAGAAGAAGCTGTTGACTGTGTTGTGGATGTTTTCAGAAACTTGAGTACTTTACATTTGTGTGTATATAATATTTCTATACATCTGTAAACTCTTGCTTTTCTAACAACCATTGGTATGGTCCCAGAAGATGATATCTCAGATAGTGATCTCAATTCTTGTTGTAAGAATCAACTTTTTAAGTGAAGCTGCATATACTCATAACAAATGTAAATGGAGTGATCTTTAAACATGTTGTCCTGCAATACCTTTTCTGTGTACTCTGCTTTGTTCCAGTCAGGGAAAGTCCTTCTGGAGTCTAAGATAATAGTTCTAGCAGTGAACCATGACTCACAGATAGAACCTTCATCGTGCAGACTGGTTTGTAGTTCATGTACCAGTTGTGAAGATGTAGGCAAACATAAGTAAAAAATGGTTACCTTATTTTATCTGAAAGGTGCTAAAAAAAACCCCAAAAACCAACCAAACAAACAGAAAACCCTACAACCTAAAATGTCACATCTTTACTACTATTGTTCTGGAGGACGAATGGGGAGAATTATGTTTCTTTATATAATGTATATACATATATAAATAATTTTTATTTTTTTCTCCTCAAACCTTACCAGTAGTATCCTTTGCTTACAAGCCTACTTTGCTCACTCCCTGAATTCTGATAAGCAGAAGCAGCTGATGGAGTAGCTCATAGTGTAAACAAATGCAATGAAAAGGCATTTTTAAATTCTTTTTATGGTAATTTTGAAAAGAATGCTTTTTTAAAAAAAATAAGTCTTTCAGAGTGACATTTCCTAATGAGATCATAAGAGGAAAATAAAACTGAATTTGAGATTCTCATTACCAGAGAATCTTCTTTGTAGTCCTTATTTAGGTAAATCAGTAGGTCTGCTTGCAGCTGTATGTGGTTTTTGTAGTAAGTTTTTTGGAAATATGACCTAAACTTTTATGTTTGATGGCAGTACATTTATCTGGGCCATGTATTATGCAGTGCTAATTAAACTTCTTAAGAATTTGAGAACCAAAGAACAAAACAGCCATACTTCAAAATATACTGACATCACAACCCTGTTCATCAGCTCTGGGTTAGCTGGAAATGGCAATGCATACTCTAGTGGCATTTTTTAATTTTTCTTTTCCTGATAATAAAGTCTTGTTTCCCAATAATGGAAGAAGCTATTATTTTAGCTGTCAGTTGCAGCAGTGTATCGTATAATTAAAATAAGCTGTGTTCTACAGTCCTTCAAGAGAAATGAGCAGTCATCAAGCCTTAAAATAGTGTAAAAATTTATATACAGCTTTTGAAACATGAGTGTGCTTTCAAATAAGTTCTTGTCCCACAGACCCACTGACAGGGTTGTGTGCACATGTTCCCCTGGGAGATGTGGGTTACAAACACGGAATGCGAGTACCTTGGCTGCACACACCTCCTGTGGGAGACCTGGGTCCTCCAGCTCCTGTGTCCCTGTGCTGCTTCCTGCTGTCTATTAACGTGTGCCCTGGTAGAAAGCACCCCTGAGGTCACAGGTGTGCACTCAGAAGTGCTTCCCATGATGCCTGTCCTCATGGGACGTGGGCCCACCTCAGTGTCTGAGCAGGAGGCAGCTCTGTCTGGCCTCAGCAGGGACATGCTGTTGGTGGGGGGACTTTTGATGGCGTCAGACCAGGTTTTGACTGCTGCTCTGGTACCCTCTTCTTTCTCCCCACAGTTACTGATGTTCAAGCTTTTATGCTTCCTGTCAAGTGGAGTCCTCCTCCCCCCCATCCCCCACCATCTAATCTGTCAGAAGGGTCATCTTTCCCCTTCGCCCTCCCCTCAGTCAGTTTGGGGTATTTTGTTCACACACAGTGTTTACACAGGCAGTGCTATTTCAGCAGCTGTTTTTATCCTTGCCATTTTGCTGGGGGAGATGCATGGGTTCCTCAGCAGATGACATACTTCTCTACTTACCTCACAAGGTGGGAGTAACACGCTGCTGTATCACACATTTAGAGTACTTGGAGCCATAATTGAAAGGATCATGTTCCCCCCTGCTAAAGAATGTTTTGTGCTTCCCAGACCGCTTTCCAGATGAATCCTGATATTTCAGCAGATACTGTTACTAGAAGTATTAACCATATTAAACTGTAATCTCTTTCCCCAGGCTTGACTTTCACAGCAAGCCAGAGAAACAGGGAAGTTCAGTAAAGCTCATTTCTGTGATGTTTTCAGCCTGGCAGAATTGCAGTTGCTTCTCAGATGTAGGGATAGAGACCGTCCTCAGCAAGTTTGCTGATGATACGAA
>NW_010333384.1:0-14988 GCF_000700745.2 Antrostomus carolinensis | reverse complement strand
CGGCCAGGGTCCGCGAAGCAGGGGCTGGGGCCCGCCCGCCCGTGGGGCTCAGACCTACGCTCCTCACAACACCCAGCATCTCCGTTCCGGGACCTTCTTAGCGTGTTTTTTTGCAGCTTGTTTGGATGTCTGTGATCCCAGCCAGGCTGTGGAACCTCGGAAGCACAACTGGGGTCTGTGGGACTTGTGCTCAGAGAGGAGCCGTCCCCGGGGCCCTGCTGCTGGTGTGGGCAGCAGCAGCTGAGGGGGCCCAGGTCCCCGCCGAGGCCCGGGTCCCTGAGGGCCGCACATGCCGCTGCGCTGGTGTGGTGACCACACTCCAAATAATACAGCCTGAAAATAATTACATCCTTGCTTAGAAGATCTGCAGAGGACAAAAAAATGGGTCGAATATAATAACAGAATCCCAGAATTGCCTGGATTGGAAAAGTTGATGAGCCCTTTAAGCTCATCGAGTCCTATCATGAACCCAACACTGACAAGTCCCCTATGACTAACCCATGTCCCTCAGCACTGTGTCTACACGACTCTTCAATCCCTCCAGGGATGGGGACTCCACCACTGCCCTGGGCAACCCCTTCCAATGCCTCAGAACCCTTGCAGCAAAGAAATTCTCCCTCACATGCAATCTCAACTGCCCTTGGCACAACTTGAGGCCATTTCCTCTTGTCCTGTCACAATGACAATGTGAATGACAAGATCTCTCTGAGTGATCCAAATTACTTGCTAAACTGGGCCACAAAAGGCATTTAAGACAGTCAGACTGGAAATGACACATTTAGGAACAAGGAATGTGGCCCCTGCCCTCAATACAGAAGGAGACTACTCCATCCCAGAAGGCAGCACCGTTGGAAGGATTTGGGGCTGTAACAGTAACGTTACTGCAGCAAAAAAGTGAGTGCGTTATTTGCCCATATAAACAACGGACTAGCGAGCGCAGGCAGAGCAGTGGTATTGCCTCTGAACATAGCCTTGGTAAAACCAGCACTGGAACACCATTCCCAGTCTCTCCATCCGTATTTTCCAAGTGTATTGGGTCTGGCTGGGCTGGAGTTGATTTTCCCTGTGGTAGCCCTCAGAGTGCTGTGTTTTGTATTGGTGGCTCGAGGGGTGTTGATAACACCCCAGTGTTTTAGTTACTGGTGAGCAGTGCTAGCACAGCACCAAGGCTGTCTCTCCAACATTTCCCCCAGTAGGCTGGAGGTGGGGAAAGTCTTGGGAGGGGACACAGCCAGGACAGCTGACCCAAACGGACCAAAGGGATATTCCATACCATATGACGTATGCTCAGAAATAAAAGCAAGGGAAAAGGAGTGGGAGGGGAGGGCACTCGTTACTTCCGTTTGTCCTCCGGGAACCGCAACGCGTATGCAAACCCTGCTTCCCGGGAAGTGGCCAAACATCGCCTGCTGGTGGGAAGTAGAGAATAAATATTTTGTTCTTTTGCTTCTGCGCGCGCAGCTTTGCTTTGCTTCTATTAAACTGCCTTTGTCTCAACCCACGAGTTTTTTTTTTTTTTCTCTTGTGTTCCATCTCATTTTGTCCCCCTGCCCAATTGAGGAGGGGGAGTGATAGAGTGGGCTTTGGTGGGCATCTGGCCTCTAGCCAGGGTCAACCCACCACACCAAGATACTGAAAAATTAGAGAGGATGCAGAAAAGAACCGCAAAAATAATGTGAAGGCTGAAGATGGTGCCTAGCAGACAGAGTCTTAAAATATTTAGTTGCTCAAAAACATGGGTCAAAAGGGGGTTTATGAGAAACAAAAAGAGGTACTGACATTTTTACTTTGGTGCGCCTAACTGAGGTCAACACTACCTGTGGTAACCCCAATGAGCTGTATCAAAATAGCCACTACAAAGCCTTATCTCTAGCTGGTTTTTTAGCATGTAGATATCCATCTCACGTTAATGGACTTAGTGTTAAAGTGATTTTTTTTTAAAGTATTAAGACACAGGTTTAGCAGTGACGGTTTGAATGCCATAATTATGAGCACAACAGTTGATAACGTTAGCAGAAATATTAATCTGATATGTTTTCCTCTCCCAACCTGAAACTGCTTGCTTTTTCCACCCCAAATGTCCAATACTCCAGTTATTCCTCACATAGAGGCCAAACTGCTTAGCCTTCCTACACATAATTTCTACAGTACAGTTTCACATAATTAGTAAAAAAAATGAATCCTCCTCACACCAAAAAAGGAAAATGGAGGGACAATCCAAAATACATTCATAAATAATAGTACGGTTTGCTGGGCAAACTATGATTTCTTTTAACATGCAATTCATCATGAAAAACTAAATCTGAATTTAACTGCAAAATAATTATTACAGTGCCAGAGTATTCTAGAACATTTTTGACACTATGCCTGCATTTCACAGAGCGTCTTCCAATGTGTCTGTAAGGGGTACAGAAGAGAATCCATATACGTGTTCAGAAACAAGTTACATACGAGAGGAGCATTCTCTCAAGAACATCTGACATGATTGCCTTGTATGGTACAGAGGAGCAGAGGCACATGGAGACAAAGTCCCTCAGGGTTACAATGGCAGAGCAGTTAGTTATCTTACACTTCTTTCATTTGACTCAGCAGCTGAGTAGTCAAAGACTTGTCCCAAAAGAAGGGTAGAATGCTGTGTTCGACCCAGCCAGCAGCTTTTCTTTCCTCCAGTGGACTCCTAATCACAGTGTCTTCCCTCCATTTTGCTTATGTGATGAGACATAAGTCTGGAAAGAAAGGCATTTTTTCTGTCTCAGAGGAAATGTCTTAGTTCTGGCAGCCTTTTATGATTTTGTCTTTGTCTCCAAAATCTGAGACAAAAAACTAAGCTATGACTTCACCATTCTGAGATCTATTCCTCATCAAGTCCAGTGCTCACTCTCTCTTCCTCTGTGTATGAACCCAGAAGTTTTGAAATAGTATTTACAGTCAATTGGATTTAGGTCCTGCTTTTCCACAGGAAAGCTCGGAATCAAGATATTTTTAACTAGGGCATGATTTTAGTGCTTCCCTATTTGTCTCAGTAGAGCAATGCTTTTGATACCAGCAACATAAAGATTTTTGCTATTATCAGTTGTGTACTTTTGGGAAGAATTTAGCCCACAGCTGTTTTTCTACTTCAACTGTTCTGCCCTCTGGTCCTTCCACTCATTTGTTCAGATGATTTGTCCATTCCCAGCCGCTGAAATTCTTCAGGTCTTCCTTTTTTTTTATTCTCACAAAGGTTATTGCTGTCCTCAGAGTCTCACACTTATCATGCAAGCTTCTAGTAGTTTTGAAGTCATTTTAAGAAAACAACTTGTTCTATAGGTAGTAGGATGATTTTCTGTTTAAATGTTGCTTTTCAGCCAGGATCCGCACAGCTTCATTACACAAAACCAGATGCTGCTTAGAGAAGAAAGAAAAAGGTAAGAATTACATCTCCTACCAGAAGCTGGACTGACAATGAAGACTGAAGGCTAAGGCAATTTTACGTCAGAGGTGAAGTATTGCAAAAGTAGATCCAAGTTATCCAACAAGTTTTCTATTTCATCTGCAGATAAGCATTAACTCCTTATTTAACTTTTACATGAGTTTTGGGACACTGTGTGGGAGATGGTGTCTTTTCTGCTGCTCCATTGCATCAGAAAAACAGCAAGAGATGGGCAGTAAACTTTGTCTGGAATAAGAAAAGAAATGTTGTGACTCAATCCATGCAGGTGCAGCGACCCATTAACACACATATATAGGCACTGCTCAGAATACAGCCAACTGCATAGGTGCAGCATGAGGAACAAAACCTAGGATACATCTCTTCAAATGTAGTAGTCTATGCCAGTAGTCTAGTCATACGAACTGAGAGAGGGTGAGTTACAGGAGAAACAAGCAGAATCTGGATTCTAGCCTTGCTTCTACAGGGAATCTGCTGCATGGTCACACCTCTGAACTCCTAAGGAGCCACTGATACTTGAAATATTGGTAAGGGCTACTAATTAGAAAAAATCATAATACATTGTGTCTTATTAGGAAATCTTTTAAGGGAACATAACAGAGTATTTAAAAAATTACTCTTGGTTATGGGAAGCAACAAAAAGCAATACAATTTAGGTTAAAATGTAGGGTGGACATTTTAGTGCACTTTATGTAGCCCCCTGCTTGAAATCCAAGAAGCTACAGGACAAATCCCTACACTTATGAGAACTCTTGTTCATTTGGAATTTCTCATGTAGCCCTCTTTTAACTTAGGCAGCTCTAAAGGTAGTTATTGAAAATGAGTGAGCAGTTCCTCATTGCCTATGCACAAAGATATCTGGATGCTAAGAAGTTAGAACTAATGATCTGAAACAGTTAAAGGTCTGAACTAGGGAACCTTTTACATAATAGACATGGATTTTTCAACATAATTGGAGGGCTCTTCATGACATTCATTTTAAAGTACTGTCTTCAGAAACCTCAAACAGCTTTTGTATAGAGGCATTCAGATGCATACACACTGTGGACAAGCAATTATATGCCTACCCATCCTTGACTGGCATCTGTGAACAGCTCCAACAGAATAATCTCATTCTGAATTTGGCTTTTTGACTTGTTTTACTTTTTAAGGCTGAGATCCATAGAACAAACCAAGTTAAAAGGTTTCAGTTACAGCTGTTTTTTAAATAGAAATTTTACATCTCATTGTTTTAGACATTGTTAGATAGTAACATAAAAAGAACAACTATTTCAGGCTTGTGTAGCTTAAAGATAGCTCAGAGTCTGCTCCAACTCTTTAAACATACCAAATATGGAAAATTTAAACTAGAAGGAATTTAAGGAAGTTAAGAACAATTAAAGCAGAAAGTTGGATTTATATTTTAAAGTCAATCTTCATTAAATGACTGTTCTGTTTCAGTATACAGTAAATGCATATTATGCAACTAAAATTATGGCTATTATATAAAACATTTTTTATAATAGCTTAGGAAAAGTCTTAATCATTCCTTTACATAAAAATAACTTCTGAATTAATCACCAGAAGTAAACCTAAAATATAAGAGAAAAGCACTGTGTAAAATTAAGTCAGTTTCAGAAATTTCATCCCTTTATATTAAGCTGTTGAATATGAAATGCTGTATCCAACTTTTCAATGTTGTCTGGTTCATGAAGCAATGAATTTGTTCTGAAGTGGCCACATTTAGGAACATAATATGAAAGCATATACAAAACCAGTAAACTGACGTGATCCCAATGTAGTATGCACTTTACCCTGTTCCTTCTTCTACGGTTCATTTGTAATTGACTATAGCTACAAACACAGGATGTAGGAAGGATAAGGAATCATTACCACCAAGTTATGCCCTTTGTATCTTTAGAGCTTCCAGGGAGTCACATCCTCTGTTAAATAGCAAGTGGTGATTTCATAAACTAATCTATTATGTTTCTCTTTGAAACGTTTTCAGCAGATTAAAATACATCTCCTTGTAAGAAAACAGCTGTCTTCTGAGGCTGGCAGAACCTGAATAAGTTGTAGGCATATAGCAGCCTCTTGTGGCAAAAATAGCATACACAGAGTAATTAAAGTAATTAAGAACTACTGAAATTTCTGAAGTTACTCTTCATATGAGTCATAAATCTCTAGAAAATCTTAAATGTTAGCAAAGAACTGGAGAGCTGGAGAGTCTCTCTTAGCTGGAGTGTCAGCAATACTCAGACTGCAGAATTTTAACAGTCCTTCTCTTCAACTGAAGAATGAACTAAACATTGTTAGCCTGTCAAAAATGAAGTGACAGACTGAAATTTCTGTTAATAAAATTATCTAAGAGTTTTTCATTAAAATTAATCAAGAGTAAAATAATGGTCAGGAGCAGAGTCTGGGGCCAGGTTTGACAAGAATAAAACCCATGCTATTATGTTGAATCACTCTTCTCTGCATGATTTTGCTGAGTAATGGGAAAACTATGACTGGTTTCACCAGGGAAGTCCAAGTGCCTTTACAGTTTACAGCAGCTGAGCAAGACCAGAAACAGTTAAGAGTACAAGCCTGGTTCAGTAATGGATTCTGCAGAATGCTGGCACAGCAGCAGCCATTCAGCTGACAGCTGGGAGGACAACAAACAAATGGAACCCCAGTATCTACAAAGAATCCCATCACATCTACCCTCTGTGAAAATATTTAACTTGGGAGTGGTTCAGAAGCGTGAAGTGCACGTTCCTCCAGCTAAACTCATCAGTAGCAAATCTGTCCTGCTCACACTGAGCAGGAGAAGATTGTGCAGAAGATGCAGGAACAGAGCATGAGGAAGGGCAGCGTGCTGAAACAGCTGGGTTTTCAAACCAAGAGGTGCCTTACTGCGAACCTGTTATGGGAGTTATGCACAACAGGAACAACCACAGTATGAGTATCACAGATGACAACGATTAGACTGAGGAATTATTTTTACATTCTAGAAATATACTCCTCTACCACTGAAACTAAAGATGAGCTCAGTAAATGCTTGGGCTTCTGTGTGTACCAGTTACCAGAACTGTTTTTTTGTACACCAGGGAGAGGTTACTGGGCTTGAAATGATTTGCAGATCTGTGCATACTGCTTAGAGAGGAACAGGCTGAACAAGTACATCTTGGAAGGAATACAGGCTTTAAGCAACAGTTAATATTTATTTATTTATTAAAATTAAGTCTTTTGTTACGATTCTCTTATGGCAACTTCCCAGATTTGCCATTTGAAATTTCTTTACCATTTCATCTGCTGCAGTTTCCCACAAGAGTCAGAGATCACATACTTTCAAATTCAGACCTCAGTCCGTACACTTACCAGCATATACACTTACTGGCTACTTCTGTTGTCTTTGCTGACAGTACAAGCAGGCAAGGCTCAAGGATACTTCCTGCACTTGTATTTACAATTGCTCCTTCCCATTACTAAGCTTGACCCCTCAGACCCTACTACTACCAGCCCATGCTCAGTCTCATCACCTTTCAGCCTCATATCCTGTTCTCTACCATCCCAACCTTAAACTCCATATTCAAATCACTGCATTCTCTGCACCTTGACTCCTCCCTCACATCTGCCCACTCATCCTCCCCAACCCAAAGGGCTTCACTCAAAACAGACCGTTTTCACTTGGTTCTTCCTACTCTCTGGATCCCAGCAGACAAATCTCCGCAGAGGAGCTGGATTTCCTTACAGAAAGAAATGAAGAACAATTTTTTTTTTTCTACTGCATGGAAATCTTTTCCCAGGACTTTCTGAAATTTCTTATTATGCAGTAAGACTAAGGCGTACGCATTCAGCATGGAACACCTCAGCCTAAATTAAAAAAAAACCAAAACAACCCAACCAAAAAAAAAAACCCAAAACAAAACTCGCCAGAAAAATACCACCAAAAAACCCAAAGAGCTACAAACAGAGACTGAGGTCAAAGCACTAGGCAATCTGGATCTCAGGAAGCATTTGAGAAGATTCACTATTGACACATCTAATCTCTCAGGCAATGTGCTTTTCATTTGTCACCTGCTCTCTTAGGATCATAGACACTCAGCTCTGCTATTTATGTAAAAAAAAAACCAAAACAAAACAGAAAAAGAAGGCTGACAGTTTCCAGTACTTCAGTCAAAATTCACACAGGAAGAGAAGCTGTTAAGACTTCTTGGCACTGAGTAATTCCTGTACACTAGTAAAACCAAGCTACACGGAAGCCATGATATTTTAATAAAACCCAAGTACATTTAGTAGCTCTTCTTAGAAAGTATTTTATTGTCAGTAACAGAAATACAGTAAGATACAAGGCACACAGCTTTTGATCCTTTGACCACAATGTGCAAGTGCTATTTAGAACAGAATCTCACTTTTAAGTAAACATGAGTATTTTAATGAGTATTTTAACATTTCCGTGGCTGTTGAATAATGTAAATTCTTTTAGGCAGTGTGAACTTCTCCAAGGCAGGCTGTGGCTTTTGGTGAGCCACTTGTAATGCTGTTGCATGAATTTTGTGGCTCATCTGTAACATTAAAGGGGAAAAAAGTTGTGATAGAATACAGCCTTTCTGCTATTCTATTCCTAAATTCCATCATATGAAAGTAGTTTAAAAAGGTAGTAAAACCTAACTCCACAAAAAGTTCAAATGATCAATACATAAGACTCATGGTGACTCTGTACATACAATTGTAATTTCTGTTTTCAAAGTGATATTAGCCTGACTACCTTCAGTGAACTATAAATTTTTTTCCTCTTTTTTTTTTCAGTAGTTCATAGAGGGAGTTGTCAAGATAAGAAAAGCAGAGCAAATAACCAGTATGCCAGAGTTAACAGTAAGTTGCTTCAAATTCTTATTTTCCCAGATTCCAGTCATCATCATTACAGTATCTAATTAGCACCTGCAAAACTACTGAGGAGGTTTTATGTATGAGATTCTGGAAACCAACAGAAGAAAAGGGTAGGTCAGAACAGAGGAGATGGGGACAAGTGGAGGAGAAACAGGATGACTCGTATCTCTTCTCCTTAACAAACAAAGTCTAAGCAAAAATTCAAGATCTACATTCTAAAGCTATAATCACATCTCTTGACGAAAGGCTTATGTTGAAATGATGCAAATGATGTTTTATCAAGATCTGTGGATGAGGAACTATTGTATGCTTCAGAATCTAAAGACTGCATGTCTACGAAAAACAGATGATAACCATCAGATCTTCAGATTAGCATGCAAATTAAAAATCTGCTTGTTAAATCAGCTCTTGCAAAGCGTAGGTGTAAGAGTCTGCATCAACAGACTAGCAAGAGATACCGGACAGCAGTTGGAAGCATGATGATGAATAGAAGGGTCCATCAACAGCTTTGTAACACGAAATTTTAAATGATGTTGTAGTATTTCCAAGGGAGAACCCAGTAAGATGTTTCACTATCTAACGTTCAGCCTCAGGTGAAATAGCTGCACATGGGGCAACAGAGGAATATGCTGTGCCTGTGGTCTCGGGGATCACTTACAGTAGTTTAACGTTAGCTTACCACCTTGGTACCCGCTGTGCACTTGTCAGTGACACTACTCACCTCCTTCAAGAAGCCATCTTCTCACTTCTCTAAGTTATATCCTTACAGAAGCTAAAGCTTTTTCCACAGTGGGATAAAGAACTGAAGACTAGGTTTTGTTCTGGGTTGTAATCCCAGCTCTACCACAAACTTACTATGTCACTGATAATTCTTCCCCACATTTCAATAAATCTAAATCCAAATACCACTTTGAAAAAGAACACACCTTAATATCTTGCTGTACTTTTCTGTAACAGGTATACGTAACTACCCTGGGGCTACTTCATGTTAAATAAGAATGGAATCAAACAGCAGAATAAGAAGGGAAGGCTAGTTACCTTTCAACCATCTAGCATTTTAGCCACACAACCACTAAAGAAATACATCATCCCAGGAATAGTTAGTGGTAGATGACAAACCTACAAATGTCAGAAGACAGTATTTGAAGGAAAATTAACTTTTTTTAGAAAAAAAACCCAACCCATTCAGCTTTATGGAGAAGCCATGACAAACACTATCATGTTCTTCCAGATGTACTTACTTTGTTCAGCGCTTCTGCTAGCAAGACATTCATGTTCCGAGTTCTTGAAAAACTGGCAACAGCACTGTAAAGCAGAAGAATAGTGTTTAGCATTTCCATCTCACAGAAACACTTGTCACTTTCATTTTCCAGACTTAAAACAAAACATTTTGTAATAGAAATGTAGGTTTTGCAGTGAAATCCTTTAATCACATTAAAGACTCGATGATATTTTAAAAAAGGTACACTGCCTCAGAACAATACAAAATCTGTGTTGCAGGCTGTTTTATGTAGATAAGTATTATACAAAATCTCTCTATAAAATGTCCTTAAGTATCTCAAAAGGGAATTTATTTATTTTTATTTTATTTTATTTTTACATTGTGGAGTAGCTTCACAGAAGCTGAGCACTGATATCCAGAACTACAAAATTTGACTTTGTTATTTTCTTGATTCCAATCTAGAACCATGCAAAAAAAATAACCCTCTGTTTTTGGGGAATGTTCCCTTTGACAGCAGCAATTTGTCAAGCAAGAACTTTTTGTGGAAGATTATCCCATTAACTTAATCAGATTCAAATGAAAGACAGCCATGTTACCAATATTCTACAAATAAACAATTGTGGATATGAAATAATTTAGTTCAGCAACAGGAAGAACTGTGGAATGTGCACATTCTTCTGATAATAGCATTATTTGCAGTGACATCTCTGTAGCTTAAAATGGAGTCGAGAAAAGTCATTATGACCCTTGCACATGGAATTGGATGCCTCAAACGTGACTCTCGATATAGCAGATGCTGCTTTAGTTAACGATTCTGTGGATCAGGCAAGACACACTTCCGACGGAATTTGCAATTTAGCAATCGATACAGTTTGCCACACTGACAAATGTAAGTTACTCAAAGTCTGTTTATGCCACCAGATAACTATGACTATGGAAAAGACAGCAGCAAAATTACACAGATGACTGGCAATCAATGAAAATAAAGCCTTCTAACTCCACAAGCCAAAAAACCCAAGACATTAAAAAACAACAACAAAAACCCAAGAACACACCAAACCTTGAATAATTTCTCTTAAAAAAATGAGGTATAGTCAAATGCAACGTATTGTCAGAAAACCGTCAGGCAGACATCTAGTTATGAGCATGTTGCGTTACACTCTATCAAGATCTATATTGCACAGCACCTTTAGAGCAAGCATGTTTTTTTTAGAACTAAATCTCAAAGCTCAGCTCCTGCCAAGACCAAACTCAGCTTTGAGAAGCCACTTTAAGCTACAACAGTGACTTTGAGCCTGTCAGACAACCTCATCTGAATCAGAAACTGAGAGGCAAGGAGTCTGTCTATGGTAGCTACTGAACTACTTCACAGAGTTCTCTGTGACTTCTGTGATTGCAACCTGACAACGAAACACAGCACCCCAACAAGGTATGTATGCTATATTGAGTAACTATTCATTCAGGCACAGAGAACAAGTAAACAGGAAAGAAGTCAGTGTTACTGGCTCAGCTTTGCTCCAAAAACTGTATTTTAGGTTAGCGTCCTCCAAGCCAGTGAGGAGAAAAAACACACAAACAAAAACCCACAGTGGTGATTTCTGTAGCCTGCCAATAAATAGTGTCAACATGTCAGTGTTAAAGATGGCTAAACCCAGTTAATTTAAAAGTTATCCAGCTCATTACAACATTTTAGAGGAAAAAATAAAATCAGATCTTCGTCCAAAAACTGAGTTCAGTGTCAATCTAGTCACAAGCTTCCCTGGCAAAATAATCTATTTCACAGTGATGTTACTAGATGACAGTACTTCATAGTGACTGTCAGACCCTCAGATGCCATGATTGCAATGTACACACAGCCATTCAACTAAAAAGCAAGCCTTCTTGACAGCAGCTAAAGATGTTCAGAAACACCAGAGGTAAATCTGTTCATCAAAAATAACCTAGGCAACTTAAATCTCAGTGTGGAAAAAAACTGTGGGAATCACAACAAAATCACCCAGACCACTTATCTATCCTATATAATCCAGGCTTTTAAAATGGTTACCTGGGTACCAGAGACACTCCACAGTATAGCTGGCTCCTTTTTTATAGATAAAAAGTAATTCATGTCTCTAGATCCCTAGCAGTGGAAGGAGTAATTCACAGCTTTCAGGAAAATTCCAAGATATGCTTTAATAAAGACATGATTCTAGAGCTGCTCCCAGTTTGGGCAGGCCTCTTCAGCAAGCCCAGAGCAAGTTATCATGAGGACAATACAAAGAGCACTTGAAGGGAGTTCTGTTCTTAAGAGATACAACAGAATATTTAATATTGTTTTGTTTGAGTTTATTTTTATGCATAAAACTAGTCCCAAATTGGGACTACAGGAGAGGTATCTAAATGCAGACAGAAATCAGAGCCCACTCCTACAGGTAAGAATACTTGTTTGCAAATGTTTTTTCATACCAAAATGACAAGTCACTTTCAAAGCAACCACAGATGTGTTTCCTACCTATGCCTAATGAAGTAACGCTCAACAGTTTCCAAGGGAAGAATGAATTCCAGGTTGTCTTCATTCTAAAGGGAATGAAACCCCCATCTCCAGCTCTCAAGAGTCTACAAGATGAGACTGGGCCACTGAGCAGCAAAACTTCAATGTTATAGAGGGCTGGGAAAAAAGTGTACACCAGGTGCAGGAGCACTCACTAGAGAAGGATATCCAAGTTCATCTCAACTTACACATTGTTTTGAACACTCACAAAAGGGATAGAGGTATTAACTGCACGAGTTACAATGCCTAGTGGAATTTTAGATTCACCTCCCCAAGCACACTACATTTTGACTTATGCCCACAAATATAATTTTTTTTTTCTATGAAGTCTTTTTCCTATGAAACTTCAAAAGGCAGCACCCAGCTCACCAGTGAAGCAAAGTGACACAGCAAGGTATGTACCATTTTTAGCTGACAGCAGGCTAAAATTCAGGTCTTCCATTTCCTCACAAATACCCTAATCATCATGTGGAGGAGGAGATGTACACCACTCCCTTCCACAGCAAGGTCACAGCCATCAGGACACAGCAGATGTGTTCCAAGAGCAGATCACGGGATCAGGCTCTTCTGAACAAAACCTTGGCATCGCACTGACTAGTTTCTGAACGTCTCAGCAATTATGAGAGGTGCTAGGTACTAATTTCTAATAACTATGCAGTGCTAGATATGCCCCAAAAGAATTGCAGGCTCTTAAAGGGAACTTTTTGTACAAAAAAGAAGGTATATGGTGAGATAAGGAACGTCTAAACTAGGTGGCCACTCAGGAAGTTTAAAATTGTAATAGAAGTAAAAACCTGAGTGTCTAAATCCTATTTAGGCACTGTGTTCCATTTAGGATTTGGACTCTACTACAATTTCAGGAACACCGTAAGTCATAAAAATTTTACCTTCTTATGCTTATATTGATCAACTTAACATTTTGTTTAGTGACATTTACAAAAAGTGCCTATATTTTAGAAAAACATTCAGTCTTTGTTTGAAAAAGCTGTAAGAAAATACTTGTTTTGATGACCACTTCAACCAGTCACTGCTACTTTATTCTACAGTAGAAGCATGCCTTCATTTCAGGGCAAAATAGCTCAAGTAACCTCAGGAAGTAGAAAACAGAAAAAGCCAAATTAGATTTGAGATTGAAACAGGAAATACAGCCTATACAGGAGCTAACAGGTTCTTTGTAGGGGGTGGGAAACGTGGGTTTCATTTCCTTCAGAATGAGGACAGCCTAAAATTAATTCTTAGTTCCCTGGAAGCTGCGACTGTTACTTTATTAGGGACAGGCAGGCATAACACATGACAACAGATAAGAGATTCAGCCTTTGTCTTGCATTGCAAGGCACTGTCCTTAGGTTTTGAAGGTTGCATTGCTTTTTTTTCTTTTGAAGTAGATGATTACCTCAAAGTTGCCTTCTATTTATAAATTGCACAAGTTAATTTAAGAATGAAACTCTTCAGAGTTTAAGAGCTGTCTTTGTTTTCAGCCTGTTACCTATAAAGTGTACCTATGGGGCATGGGGAATATGTCCTGTAGCACAGTACCTTGTCTTTTCTTTTCCTGGAGGTTTACCATTTTTCTCAGCAGGTCTGTTTTCTTGCTTTTTAGACACCCTCATACCTCCAGCTTTGACTGCAAGAAGAAAACACAACTTATGTAAAAATATATATGGAATTACATATTACATTACATTACATACACTTAGAGAAGAAAAAATATTGATAACTCCAGATAATTGTTAATAAGAAAACAGCTTTCAATATTTATTCTTCACTTTTAAACACACACATACATAGAAGTAAGTCAAAGAGATCCAACAAAGACTTCAAACTTCTATATCAAGGCATACTCAAACCAACTTCCAAATACTATAAATCAAGAAGTCAGAGGGTTTCTGGTCACTATCTACATTAAATCTTAACACCTCAGTATGTTAATACGCATTCTTCTCCCCTCAATCTCAGATGTGATAGTTTCAATTTTAAAATTAAAAAGGAAAAAGGCCAAAAAACCAAACCTACCTCTAAACACTTTCAGGTTTTCCAACAATGTCACTAAGAGAAGTAAAGGTTTCACTATTTGCTCAAGGTATTCTAGAATAAAACTAATAATGCAGATAAGAACCAGCTGCATACTTATCTTGTATTCTAACAAGTTTAATTACATTTTATTAAGATACCTGCCAATCACAAAACCATTAGCACTAATTAAGCTACAGACGACCTAACAATAACAATTTAAGTTCTAAGGCATGTCAGAAAACTAAATTCTGAACAAAGAACATATAAAGTTATCTACAACATCTTTTTGAAAGAAATACTTTCTCCTTGTTCACTAGGGGTTTTTAAGTTTTAAAACTGTGAAAGTAAGAACAAACTTAGTATGTATTTCAGATTATCTACAGCTAAATCTGCAGAAGTCGTGTGTGTGCACATGCAGGAAACACACCGCGCAGTAATGCCAGCTCTGCGCTCCCAGGTTCTCACTCCAGAACTAATGAGGAGGCAAGCACGAGCTGATTACCGGCTGCACGCTTTTAGAAACTCTCTAACAATCCCAAGCCTGCAATTAACTACTGAACATTGTATCGGTGCTGATCACCCGTCAGGGAGAGCAGTGGTTTGAGTACCAGGCTGAACGCGCATCAGCCTGCGCTCAATGGCACCATCGAGTCAGAGAAAGAGCTCCAAGAGGGAGATGGAAAATAAATAACAAATAAAAGACTTTTTCACGTTACGATATGAAGTGAGGAATAAGACACTAAAAAAAAGATTAATTAGAACATTGATACTTATTACTCTTCCCATTACTTGATAACGCACTCCTGGTTAAGGCAGCAGGGGAGGACAGCAGGACACCACCTGCCGCCTCAGATCCAGAGTCAAGCAGCTGAGGTTTAACCTGACCGGAGCGGGTACCGGATCAAACCCCAGCGGGGTGTGACGGCTCCGAGTGGCACA
>NW_010333383.1:0-5522 GCF_000700745.2 Antrostomus carolinensis | reverse complement strand
TGGGGCCCTGCGAGGGGCCTGGGGGGAATCCGAGGAGGGAGATGGGAAACGGGGTGCAAAGGGGTGTGTGAGGGAAGGGTTAGATCAAAATAGGCCCCTGGACCCTTGGAGAGCCACTGACTCCAGCTGCGTTTGTAGGTATGACAGGTTTTTAATGCTTGTTTTTGCCTGGTACTGGCTCTCCTTGTCCCTGGAATCCCAACTCCTGACCCATCTTCCCTCACTCCAGCATGGTTCTATCAGACACGTCACCCTCCTCCCTTCCCTTGCTAAGTGTGTTTCATCCCCGTGTTATCTCTAACAGTAGGAGGTAATAAGGAGAAAAAACAAACCCCTTAATTCATAGATGAGCAGAAAACTTAAACCAGCTCCTTTTATTTGTTCCACGCTTGCAGGTCAGATTTATTCAATGGAAATAAATTTGCCCAAAGCAATGATGAGCGAAGTATAGTCTGAACTGGTACTGCTGAGACTCTGTGTCTTTGCTCTGACCAGGAAATGATCACGTAATCTTCTCTCTGAGCTAATTTAGGCTGAGCTCATCTGGACTAAACAGCTTTGCTGCTTCTTGAAACTTTGTGATGCACCCTAAAAAATCAAGTTGTAGTGTCAGGCCTGGCATTGGTGCTCTGCTCTGGATGAAGTGCAGCCCTTTTGGTGGCAGGGGGAAAGCTGGGCTAACTGAGCAAGTACAGGAAAAGTTATGGAGCTGTTCTCTTAATCTAGTTTTTGTTCTCTTCCAGGTTTGGCGACAGCTTTACTTTCCTTTCTCTCTTTCTGTGGAGAAGGAAGCTCCTATGGGTAACAGGAGTATAGTCGTGGTGGTTTCCCTGAACAGGAGAAGGCACGTGGTTTCTGTTAAGGAAGTAGGTAAAGCAACTCAGTTACTAATGCATTATTTTTTTAATGAGTGTCCAGATGAATCATAAATGTGGCTTAGGTTCACTAAGCATTTTTTTACAAGACTTGCAAAGTCAAGTTCTGGCAGTAATTGGGCAGCTCCAGTGCTGCTGTTACTGTTACTGGATTAAGCAATAGAACAAAGCACCCTGAATGTATATATGACTATAGAGAAGTCACAAATTAGTATGGAAGTCCAAAGGTTGGTTTAATAAAGTTGGTGTTCCCTGAAAAAATCTTTTTTTGTCTATCTTTAGACCATCATGGCTTTAGTGACACTATTACAGTTAAAAACAGGTAAATGGGAATGTTTGTATAACCCAAATTGGTTTCCTGGCTTTTCTTTTAGAGCAATAAACCTGATAAATGGGTATGTGTTTGGTCACTAAGGACAGGAGGGTTAGAAGCAGTCAAATCCAAGTTGGTATTCTGCAGTCTTCTGCAAGAGCAGGAATAAAATCTGCCAGGTAACTGCTGAGCCTGTCACCATCGTGGGCTCAATACCTGTTAGTCAGCGAGGCATTAAAGAGCAACTTCACATTTGAGAGAGAGCAATTCCAGCTGTTGAGAACTGTGAGGCTGGGATGTGGGTGGTTCTGTGCAGGTCTCAGAGCTGACATGGAGTTGGCCAAATCCAAATTTAGCAGGAACAGGGTGCTGTGGAGTGGGGAGAGGTGGGGTGGAAGGCAGCCAGGTGGGCATCCTGGAGAGAGGAAGAGATCCTCACCCTGGGAGATGGAGGTGTGGAAGCCCTGGAGCAGCGTGTGTGCAGGCAGCTTGGCTGTGTGACTCAGCAGTGAGTGAATCCTGGATGAGAGGGGAGGATGGTGCAGAACTCACCCAGGAACTCTGTAGTGCTGGGCGGTGAGTCAGCATCGGTTGGTCTGTCCCAGGTCTGCCCAGCTTCTCACTGAGCAGCAGACAGATAATTTGGAAAGTACAGGAAGCATAAAAGGAAAAGAAACCTATCCTGAAACTGAATCATCAGTCAGATCACAGAATCACAGAATGTTCGGGATTGGAAGGGACCTCAAAAGATCATCCAGTCCAATCCCCCTGCCAGAGCAGGAACCTCAATGAGATCACATAGATCTTCAGCCCTTATTTAAATGGTTGCACTAGAGTCAAGGGGACAATCCAGCCCACGTCTGTCTAATCAGACAGGTCAATGTCACACTGCAGCAGCAGCAGCGTCTGGGGTGCTGCTTTCTCACAAGAGATGATGATTTCTGTGTATGAAGCAAAACTGATGCAGCAGGTGTTGTGAATTAATACCCAGCCCAAAGACAGCTATGTTAAAAGTGATTGGAAATCTTAGAAAACCTCACACCTTGATGTGATTTCTTTTCCAGTAAGATGTGTGTGCTCTTACTGGTTTTCTAAAGGAAGAGAGGTATCTTTATGGATCCCGTAACTACTGGAAAAAGGAGAAATGAGACAGTGTTTATTATTATTTCATAGTGGCACAGCTAGAAGGGTCCGGAAGTTGTATAGAGATAATAAGATGAGCATTGGGGACCAATCTCATTTGTGACAGTTGGTGTTTTCCAGAGCATCTTTGGGAGGATGTAAATGACTGTATTTTTTCCACGTTACTCAATAACCTTGCTGCCTCCTTTACAGGTGAGGGAGGATATTAGAGATTTTTATCTTCTGAAGCAGAGCTAGAGTGGGGAGAAAATGAGATGACTGGTGCAGTGGATTTAATGTTCAACTATATCTCTTAATCTGGAAAAAACATGTACTTTGAGTAGCAAACTTTGCTCTTCATATTCCATAAGCAATGTCACCGTGATGTCTGGAGTAGCCAACTGCTGCTCCCTACAGCCAAGTCAGGAAAAAAACCTCCCACTGTGAAAAATCAGCTGCCAAGCAAGAACCAGCCATAATGTCACACATTTTCTTTCCTCCTCTGTTCAATGAAAGGATGTTTTGTTATGATATGAACGTCCTACATGGTTGGGACTGGAATGATTGTCATATTTAAATCAAACTTAGACATTAAAGATTCCCAGCCTACAAAATACTCATCTTAGATCTGTTATTGCCATCTACAGAGATGAAAGCAGCTTTGGTTTAGTTTCCCGTATGTAAACAGAGCCCCTAGAGGAGCAAATTCTTTTTTCCAATCCTCAGAAAAGAAATAAGTTAATTTCTCAATCAAGAATTTTGCTTTATAAAAGCAGATTATTCAAAGACTTGCTTAACAAAAACCAACTCTCATCATTTGGCACAGTTGCTGCTTATTTCATCTGGTTTGTAGTTTTTCCTCCCTCGTGCAGAAAATGTGATCTCCCTCTTGTCTCCTTGCTTGTACACATCACCCCTTGCTCCTTTAATGAGTCAAAAGTCTTAACTGACAACTGTTGATGGGAATTAGGTGGGTGATGTTCTCAATTCAAAGGCGAGTAGCCTGAGAATGACGTGATCAGAGGAGAGGGCTGAGCCTGTCACTACCTCTTGACAAGTGCCAGCGCTCGCCCCGGGCAGCGTGCGCGCCTGGGAAGCTGCGAAGGGAGGAATAACTCACCTAGAGAATTTCCCCAACCTCTTTAATTTGCTGGCTCATGCCCTCGAGCAGGACTTTTACCAGTGATGCTTTTTGATCCTCACATCTGATTTCTTCTTATCCAAATCGAAGTTACTTCCCTTTTGGTTGGTCTTTGAAGGCATTTCTGTGCTGGCTAACAGATTGTGGCTGTCCCATCCCTCTGAAACTGTTTGAACAGCGAATAAACAAAGGGGAGAGCTTTACCAGAATTCACAAAGGCAGCAAAACTCTGATGTACCATGATTGAAAGGAGCTTTAGATCTTACTGATGAGCTGTAGTGGTCAGAAGTCTTCTATGGGACATAAGAAAAGGTGATTTTTCGGGTCACTGCTCAGAGCTGGGTGTCTGGAAGCAGGAGGCGGGCGGGTCAGCTCTCAGGAGAGTACAGTTTGACAAGGTGCTGCAGCTCGGTGGCGTAGCCTGTGACCGGGCAGCGCTGCTGAGTCTTCACGTAATTATACGCACAGCGGTAGCAAAACACGAAGCCAGACGTGGACAGGGCCGTGGCATTGACGCGGATTTTGCGGCACAGAGGGCACACGGTCTTCAGTTTGGGTAAGAGAGCAGAGCCAGCCCCCTGGTCCAGGTGCACGGGGGGTGGAGGAGTCGGGAGCGCTGTCAGAGATTTGATTGTTTCTTGGTTTTCTGAGGAGTACCACCAGTCCAGGAACTGGAGGAAGAACACACTGACGGACAGGCCGGTGGACAGGGAGAAGGCAATGCCACCCAGCGCTCTCCTCACTGCTGACTGGACTTGTGTTTTAATGCTGTGAAAGAGAGAAGATACGAGAAATCGTTATTACTGCACTTGTCCCTCTGTGAGCCACAGCGACAAGGACTTGGGGAGTAAGTCACTGCTTCATTCAGCTTCTTAACGCTGAGAAAATTGGTCAACAACATCCCATGTTTGTAATGAGGCATCTGCTAGGATGTTTCTCCCAGATTCTTTGTCTTTTAAGAAATCTTCAAGTCCTGTTTTGTTCAGAAGTCTAAATTGAAAGAGTTTGGATTGAGGGGACCTGGACCACAAAGCGTTTCACTCGTGCATCATCATTTTACAGGGCGTTAAGTGTGGTCAGGACTAGCTGCTGCTCAGAACAACCAAAGAGCTTTGTTTCAGTCCTTTCAGCAGTACTGTTGCAGTCTGCTTCCCTTCTTAGAGAAATGCAGGTGAAAACTGAACAGGATAAAGGCTGGAGTGCCAAAAAAGACCCCCAAACATGGCAATTTTATTACCACAAAATCCTGTGAAGTTAATCCCCACTACTTGTTTCCTTATTTACACTAATAACATTCCTTTTTGGAGCACATTTTGCCAGGGGTTATACTTAATCTTGAAGAATTTCTGGAAAACAAGACAGTTTTACTTGCAGCAGCACCTCTAAGTTAACACACCCACAGAACCCCTGAGAAAGCAGCAGTTAAGCCACGTTCTGACATACCTGTGTGTTTGACTTGAGGTGGCTCCAGCCAGTTTCTTCTCCAGGGCCTGGATATCCTCTGCAGTCAGTCTGACGAGACGAACACCAGCCAGGCGCAGCATGGGTGAATGGTGCTGAGCTCTGCCGAGGATATAGCACAGTTGCTGGATAAGAAACCAGCCCTCCCAGGTCATGTTTACAAAGGGGTAAGCAGCTAGAAAGGCTCTGTAGAAGCGCTTCCAGGATGATGAAGGAGGGTGGATGGAGTACTCATCCTCTTCCCTCAGGCTGGACACCAGTTTCTCTAGCTTTCCTTTCAGGTAAGGAACAAGAACCAGCAAGAGGAGAGACTTCCAGTGCTGCCTCTTTGGCAGGCCAGCAGTGGCCAGAGGTGGTTGTTGGCAATCTCTTAGCGGTATCCTCTTTAAGCTGTAGAAGTTTTCAGAAAAGGAGGCACTGCACCTGGCCAGATAGTGCTGCTGGAGCAGGAAATCCAGAAGGACGTAGATCTCATCAAACCAGTGCCAGAGGAAACCGTAGCGGCCAGGATTAGACTCAGCAAGCACCTATTAAAAGGGACATAAACCAGAAGGAAGCGGAGTAACGTGCTAATTAATTAGGGCCTACAAGAAAGCTGGGGAGAGACTTT
>NW_010333382.1:44497-45097 GCF_000700745.2 Antrostomus carolinensis | reverse complement strand
GTGATTCTTCAAATGTCAGAAACATTAGTCCTGTCCTTGATTCAGGCATCTAATTTGGCCAGAATACGTAAGTCACTCTCAGAGGGACTGTTCCTCCTACTGTCCTTTCAATAAATACTAGTCACCAGGGTTGCAACAAGCCCCAGATCATATCTTTCTTCTTGGTTTGAAGAGGGATTTAAATCCACAAATCCACACTGCAGTCAGAATGGCCCCTATGCTAAAGGGTATACTCTGTCTTCTCCCTCTTCCCCTTTGAAGGCTAAATGACAATAAAAAGATTATTCTGCTGCAGCAAGAGAACTAAGAAGTGAGAAACGCCTGCTGTAGTCTCGTAGTCTAGGCATTTAGATTATGGGGAAATTATTTTTAAATGCCTTTATTTGAGGCATTGTTATTTTTTATAAAATCATAAATGAATTCAGCAAGACAAGACACTGGTTCACAAATAGCATTCATGTTTAGATTATTCTCTTAGGAGGCAGAAAAACTGCTGTTATATCACAGAATCTCAGAATGGTGGGGGTTGGAAGGGACCTCTGGAGATCATCTAGTCCAACCCCCCTGCCAAAGCAGGTACATCTTGAGCAGGTTGCACAG
>NW_010333382.1:35065-44467 GCF_000700745.2 Antrostomus carolinensis | reverse complement strand
AATACCTCCAGCAAAGGAGACTCCACAACCTCTCTGGACAGCCTGTTCCAATGCTGCATCACCCTCACAGTAAAGAAATTTTTCCGTAAGTTTGTCTGGAACTTCCAGTGTTCCAGTTTTTGCCCATTGCCCCTTGTCCTGTCACCAGCCACCACCAAAAAGAGCCCGGCCCCATCCATGTGGCCCCCACATTTCAGATATTTATAGACATTGATAAGATCCCTTCTCAGTCTTCTCTCCTCCAGGCTGAAGAGTCCCAGGTCTCTCAGCCTCTCCTCATATGGCAGATGCTCCAGGCCCCTCATCATCTTTGTGGCCTCCGCTGGACTCTCTCCAGAAGATCCCTGTCCCTCTTCAACTGGGGAGCCCAGAACTGGACGCAGTGCTCCAGATGTGGCCTCACCGGGGCACAGTAGATCCCCAATCCAAATCCAGGACACTGAATTTCCCCATCCCACCACTACTACTCTAACACCAGGCAAGAGGAGGGAGGAAGAGGCACAAGCATGTCTTCTCTTGTAGGTTTTGTATGGTTGAAGCTTGCTATTAGCCTGCTAAACCCCAAAAGGGAGACAGAAGCAGAAATAACCTGTTGTTAAGCTTGCTGGCTCTTAGACAGCACAGTAGTAGTAGGTCTTTGGTGGCTGTTGGCACAGTGAGTACTAGCAATAGAGTAGGCTGGGGAAACTGCTTTGGTACTATAGAAATATAGGTGGGAGAAGAACAGGGCTTCCACAGACATGAGCTTCCTATGTCCCCTGGTGTCCTGGCCAAACATAAATCCATGGTTACAATTTTTGCCATCAGCTAGTTTCTGAACTATATATATATGTATGTATCTAAAATCTGAAAGACAGAGTTTATTGTGTAAATTGAATGGCAGCATCAAGAAGTAACAGACACTGGTGACAAGCTATGGCACTGCCAGAACAAATAGCTGGATAGAGTAATTACTTATAGAAAGGGAAATACTTCTTTTATTTTTTTTTTTATTTTTTTTCTTTTCCTGAGGCAGAATACTGAAGAACATCAAATCAACCCTAAGATGACTCAGGAAAATTTACCAAGAGTAGCATATGTACACGGGAGACCCTTTTTGGCATTACAGGCTGTAAATTATGGATTTTCCTAGGAGGCCACAAAAGAGGTTCAGTCAGTTGTACAATTATTTTTATTGGCAGTGCCCTTTCAACTCAAGAAAACATTGGCTGAGGTTCAAGACCAAGATTTGGCTCAAATGCCACCATAATTTTTCAGAAATGTGATGAATGTTCCTCAAGAAATAGTTTCCTAAGAAAGCCACAAAAATGTGTCCAGTTAGGTTACAGGATATCTAGAATGATATCCAGAAGTTGCTACCACTGAAGATCAATTGCCGTAATTTCACCAAATCAAATTTTTACCTGTTAGACTGGCTGATACTGACAAAAAAATACCAGACACATTGGGATCAACTACTTCATAAATATTGACATAAGTCTACATGTACACAATTCATCACACCTTATCTCATGCATTCATTTTGAAGGATAAGCTATTAAAAAAGGAAAAAAAAAATCTACTGACGGTGGAAGAAAGTCCTGCCACTCTGAAGGTAATGACATGTTGGAAATGCACTAATAGCCTGAGGGTTGTATACTAAAGATAAATTCAGTCAATAATCTCTCATGCCATATTCCCAATCCTAAATGAAAACTTTATTCTATTGAAGCTGATAAGATTTTTTTCCATTGCAGTCAATGAAGGCAAGATGTCAAAAGTTTCTCCTGCTGTCTTCTCTGACAATATATCCCTAGAATAGAGCAGCAGTAGAGCGAGTATCATTATTGATCTTAGTTCTAGCAAACTTAGAATATTAGTAAACATCAGTAAACTAATCTTTAGTTTACCCTGACTAGAATCTTAAATTGCTAGAAGAGACTGGAGATGAGTCATGTAAAATGTGCACTTTTGAAAAGATTACAAAACACCTTTAATGATTATTGCAGTTATCAGGAACACAAAACACTACTTGTACAATGTTTTCTACAATGCTTTATACAGAAATACTGGAAAATCACTACGTAATTCCAGAGGACTTATTTGCAATGGGATGAAGTTGTAAGAGCATAACTATCAGGCAAAAGCAAGAGAAAGAGTAATGTTTATCTGTACAACATTCATACCATTAGAAGTGTATCTCTGAGGAGGCAGCTTTAAAATCATCCCAATTCTAACATAATTTGGAATATCTTCTACAATTTCAGCAACTTAATCTCTTCGCAACTTTAATCAGCTGTACAAACTAGTAATATTAATTTTCTTGTTGAAAGTATTGAGTTAATTAAATTTAGTGACAAGTTTAGAGATTTACCAGGGAAAGGCATTGTGACTAGGAAAGTAGTTCAACCCTCCCCTAAATGAATGGGCCTCTCCAAACTTGTATTTTTACTCTTTGCATTTTTCTTTCCTGGGCTGCAGAAAGATTTCAGGTCCATAGTTAACCCAGAGAATATTTCCATCTCTCTATCAGCTCTCTGGTGAATTCTTAGTACTTGTAGTTTTGATACGATTGTGATCAGGTATTTCTTCCTCATACTCATTTCCAAGTTATTTTAGATTATAAAGGTCTGGCATACTCTCAAGCACAAATCTTAAATTTGGCAACACTGCTACCACAGACACATGCACACAGAAAGCAGAAGGCTAGACAAAACAGGATAATTTGAAGATTGTATTTAAAAGCACAGGAAAGAAACAGAATTACATTCCCCCAATTTGATAAGATTGCTGCAAAGAAATGAACTTGCAGCTTAGTAAAATGTGTGAGCCTTGCCTCTCTACAGGCTACAAAAATTAATGCATACTAGTTAAAGTTCCAATGTATTAAAATAATTTGGTTCCCATTTAATTGCATTTCTGGAGGACTGAGAATAAATAGTACTGGTTAAAACCTTTCCCAGACCTAAAAATACCAGGGGGAATTTTCTTCCCAAAGAAAGGTTAGTTTGATTCCTGATGCAATCAGTTGCTAAGCATTATTAAAATCAAGGGTTTATATGGTGTTTTAGACCCAGAATAACCCACCTGTTATTAACTCTATACCATCTGATAGTACCCTCTATATGAAACAGAGCAAGAATGTAGTAAACAGTTGACAAAAGACACCACAGAAAAAGGTGATAACATATTCCTATGTCTTTAATGGAAACATTTTGTTACAATTTAGGTTATGTGATATCCTTGCATTTTTAAAATGTGTGAAAGAAAATGCACAGAACAAAAAGTCAAAGGACATCAGTGAATGTAGATATTTTAAATGACCAAGTCATGAAAGAAATAAAATACATTACACAAATAAACAAAGGTTATATCCACAGTCATGAATACGCAGTCTCCTCTACACAAAAACAACAATAAATAAAATCACATTATATGCAGATAGTTCTACTTACATCAGTACAATATACTGTGCAGTTTTCCATTTGTTTTCTCCTAGACTGGTACTAGGTTTCTCTGTTGTCCAGTATTTTTATATTAATAATGAACAGTATCACCAAAAAAAAGGGGACAAAGTTAACGTCCACAGTGTCTATCCTGAGTCCTCTTAGTTTTGTGATAATTACACCCTATGCACAAGAAACACAGCACAGTTCTACCCATTGCCTTTGTCCTGCCACTCTACCCAAGTCTCCTCTGCACTTTTAGACCCGCATAGTCAAGACAATATTGTTACTAGGTAAATACCCAACCTAAGGGCATGGTACACCCTCAGCAGGTCCAATGCACCACTGAAATCCTGTTTAAATTGCAGGTAAGGGGGCTATGTGGGATTTAAAAGGCAAATAAGCTTTCTGATAAATCTCTGACAAAGTAGATATTGAAAAATAAAGACAGTGTACTCTGCAGAAAGAGCTTGATCCCATCCTCAGTACAATCAATTTATCATCATGGGAGTATAAAAAAATCCCTGAGCATTTTCCATCTTCTCTCTCCCAAAATCAACTGCACAGGTATTTTCCCTATATTTTCAACAGATCTATTAATTCCTTGCATCCTGTACTGCAGAAGTCATCATAACATCTGCCACAAAGCTACATCAGGGAGATACTAAATATGGGAGCAAACATTTATCATCTCACATGGCACCAATGACTGCTAATTAGTAACTGTGGTATTGGCTTTTCAGTGGTGGCTCGTTCCTCTGTCACACTGCATCCGTGGTTCAGAGAGAAAGAGAAGTCCAGATCGTCACCAGGTATGAGACAACATAGCTGCGCTCACTGTGTCTGCTGATGGTTTAGTATAAATAACATCAGCAAAACCTCTGTTCATAGTTTGAGGGGAAGAATTGGGTGTTCCTTGTGCATACCAGTTGAGATTACAAAATAAACTACTAAAACAAGATTATTTTTTTAAATACCCTTTTTGGAACATTTTCTTTGCTTGGTCAAGTGTCCTCCAGAAACATTCACGTGACAGAAACACCAAGCAACAGTTCACACAGAGTGGATTTTAACCTTTCAAAGATTTAACACTTAATGAATCCACATAAGATTTTTGAAGTACTATAGCTTAACATACAAACTTTATCAGCGTTCTAATATTTAGAATATTTTGCCTTTGATGAACAATATTAACTTAGTGGTTAGTGACAGATTTTTAATGAACTCTAAGCCCCTCCTTTTGAAAGCTAGTTTTGTATGCTGTAAATTTGGTGCATGTTAGTTAGGAGGCATTCTGAAAGATAAATTCTGGAAGAAGTAATAGCGTAATCAAATAGTCTGTGTAAGGATACACTGGACATAATTAAACAATAGCCCAGGAAAGCCTCAAAGCCATAGCAGCGTTACTTCCTTGATCAAAACCAGCAGTGACCTCATAAAAACACCAACATTAACCTTTATCTTTTCTTCCTCTATGTGTGAGAAAAATAGAGAGCTGCATTTATGCCCGACTTAAGGCTTCACTGGGGCAAACCACAATGCTCAGGCTTCCCGTCATTCTCTAGAAGACAGAAGACACTATGAAAGTACACTGCACAGCTCGCTGACCCCTATAGAGAGCCAGGTCTGCGGTCTCTCACAAACAGCTATTTCTTTTAATTTCAATAATAATTTTCCATCAGTCTCAGAGTTCAGATGTTAAAAGGGATCTGAGAATCGGAAAAATACAGGCCTCGAGCCATCTGAATTAACTTCTGCCTCTAAGCAGGGATATCCACAGTGCAAACACTCCTTCCACTCAAAAGGTTTCACATACACACAAATCTTTAAAGAAAGAGGGGGAAGGAGAGGGGACACACACAACACAACAGAAGGTGAAACTTTTTCTAACATGTCCTTAAAAATATATACCATTTTGTATTTCTTTGTTTCTAAAAATGACTAGAACTACCTCCTGTAAAACATGGACTTTGCTGAAATTTGTCCCTTCATTGCTCACTGCTGTGAATCAAGTTACTAGGGCATATTCCTGACCAACAGAAAACATAATGTACCACTAGAAACTAATATTTCTGTTCCTGTATGACCTGCTTTGGGAAGGGTGGTCATCAGATTTGACATCATTTTTGTTGTTAGCATGTTATCAGGAACAACAATTAGGGTAAAAAAACCCCAATGAACTGGCTGACATCACCTGACATCATCTCACCATGCTTGCAATATTGCACTTTCAGT
The DNA here is from genome assembly GCF_000700745.2 of Antrostomus carolinensis. Lineage (NCBI taxonomy): Eukaryota > Metazoa > Chordata > Aves > Caprimulgiformes > Caprimulgidae > Antrostomus > Antrostomus carolinensis. The sequence goes on along the minus strand of NW_010333382.1, from coordinate 38,807 downwards.
GACCCCAGTGGCGCCCAATAATCATTAATGGGACTGCTTCTATAACCACAAGTTCTGGTGCCAGTCTTGGGTGTTTTTAAAAAGAAAGGATGCCAGCTGCAAAATTCAGATTAAACTTCAGAACATTTTTGGTCAATCTGATTTTTCAACTTTGCTTGGTTAAAGGACAGGCAACATCTGACAATTCTGGGTCTAGATGTGAGATAATGGCTGGTGTGGCCATGGGCCAATGCGAGGTGTGCTGGCAGCTGACTTGCACGGCAGCAATAAACAATGGCTGAAATTATGTAAAAGCCACTTCTCAGTGAAGAGGGAGCGTTTTTGATTAAATTATGGAAAAGAGTGATCTCTTTTCAAAGTACTTCTGAAGCTAGAGAAAAGAGCATGAAAAAAATAGGGAATTCAAGAGTGTTCTCTCTATGCTGTGAGAAAATGAGGAAAAATAACCTAAACTGCTTTATTTAAAGAAATAGAACAGCTACATGGCTACCTTGAAGCACAGAGGAAGGTAGTGAAGGATGTGGAACTGTCTTGAGCTCCGGAAAAGGTGGACTGAATTGCCAAAGAAATTTATGACCAGGACTATTAGCTTCCTGTCTTTGATGTCTATTCTTGGCTTTCCAGGAGCATTATGGCATTCATGAGGTGAAAATCACACTGGAGCCAAGGTCAGCTAAGGCTGATGCAGCCTGTTCTACTGCAAAGCTGAGAAATTTACTCTGAACTGCTTCAAGATGCTGAGTTTAAAGCCTGAAGACACTTTGCTGAGGACCTGAGTTTACTTTCACTGAATCAATGTGAGTTTTTTTTCACCAGCTTAGTGAGAGTGTGATTCAATCTCCAAGCCAAAAAAATGAATCAGAGACCAACCTCCCAGTAAAGCATGCTGTCCGGGAGAACACTCTTATTTTGTCCAGCACAAATGTTTTCAAAGTATTAGCTACACCTTAATAATTCTCCATTAAAAAACACCAAAATACTTTCAATAATGCCATAAAGCACTTCTTAAAAACAAGCTGAAAGTAGAGCAGGAAAATTTATTTTCAGAAGTAAATGAATATAACTGTTTAGTATTCTGGCCACAATCTTGCAAGGTGCACAGCACTCTCAGTTAGAAGTTTTAGCAATGACTGAATGTTCTCAGAACTTAGCTGGGTTTGGTCTTCAGTGAAGCACATCACAGAAGGAACTGGTAATATACTCGTGATGGTGCTAGACACAGACAACTAAGGACACAGAAACCGTCCATAAACAAAACTTCCAGAACCACCAATGGCCCAGAATAAAGCATCTAGGCATCTGACCCTAAAGTTATGGGTTTCAGCATACTAAATCAGAGGTACCACTGAAAGTTTTCCTTCACCTTTGTCAACTTGCAGTGGAAGTGTAGGTATTGAAGATAAGAGGGTGGAAGTCAGATAATTTATCCACAGAATGCTCAAGAAAAGGATTCTGAGGTGAATCAGCTATTAGCCAGACCAGTATTTGGCATTTTAAAGAATGCAAAATTAGCAGAATAGGTCAAACTTTGACAAACAAAAAGTACAAAGCCATAGTTAGTTACAGTTTAATAGGTACATCTGTAAGATTTAGCAATAAACATATGGCCCATGGGGCCAGTCCTTCTCCAATTCAAGCACATGGCAAGATTCCCTTTGGTTCAGCCATGGACAGGATCATACTCTTTGGTCCCAAGTGAGCAAATCACTTAGAAGCTGAAGTTGAGCATATTTTAAGTGTATTCTGAAGTGCTGAGCTGAGTCAAGGCCCTCCTTGTGCTGCTCTGTAATATAGATGTATGTTCCTAATATGGGCAATTTGTTGAAGCCAAAAATGTAGGTTTTGAAAACTCTTTTGAGAATCAATTATTATTATTATTTTGATTAGACATTCCCTTACAGAGCCTGAAGCCTAAACATTGTGGCATTGAGCTAATGCAGATGAGCCAGAAAGGAAAAGTGCATTAGCTGGTAAAGAATCTCTCTGCTGAATAATCTAAACTCGAGGCAGTTTTTGATCTATGGTCCATGGAAGACCTGGGAACTATTAGCAAGAGGCCTGTGAAAGGCAGCTAAGAAGAGCAAGTTTATTTATGCTATACAGGAATCTACTTCTGTGAAACATCTTAAATGACCTCCACACTCCCATGGGAAAAATGCACAGGTAGGTGTGCACCAATTTAGAAAGATAAAAGCCCATTGATCTAAAATGTTCTAATGTGCAATAAATGTTCACCTTTCTTGGGAGGTTCTGGGATCTAAAGTTGTGACTAGACCTCCATCAGCACCCTACCAACAGACCTCTCATAAAAACACTTCTTGAGGTCATGATTAAAAACCCTACATAAAACTGGGGATGAGAATTATTATATTTTTAATTTTAAAATGACCTTTCACAGTTCTTTTTTTTTTTAATGTGTTTAGTTATAGTAAGATGATGCAATAAAAAAGCTGTCTTAACAATTTATTGTCCCAGCCAGATCTCCTGGCTCAGATCTTCTGGTCTGACCTGACTGTGCACAGTACAGGAAAAATGCAGATCCACACTATTATCTTGCTATCTAACTAGTGACTGTGTGAGTACTAGTTCACACTGCAAGGCAAGTCATAACAAACATGTTTCGAAAAAAGTTTATGCTTCATATCATACCCTCTTTTCTATACATATTTAAAATTTTCCTTCCCTTTTTCTGTGGCAAAGTAGTAAAATGAATGAAGTAAATATACTGAAAGGCATATTTGCAAAACAAGAAGTAGATCAAAACTCCCTTGGAAATTATTTTTAAAAAAACAAACCTCAAGCATTCCCAGGGGCTAGACAAACTCAACTGCTTGAAACAAATTCCAAAAACCAATCAGGAAGTCGTTTTTTCTCCCCAGCTCCGCAGCAGTATGAACGCTGCTCTAGCCTACATTGTTCCCTGGTGCCCATGAGATAAGGAGGCTATCATTATCATTATAAGACACATCATTATCATTATAAGACACAGAAAAGTGTCCATTGACTGCAGTGTTCTTTTGGCTAAGGCACCTCTGCAGCAGCCATACAGGCCCAGACTGGGAAACGTGATGATGAAAATCTACCATGTGTACAACAGCTGTTGCAATGAGTCCTAAACACACCAAATCTACCTGGTCTACAGCCACCACCTATACTGGAGCCGTGACAGTAAGGAAGCCCTGCCTTCTGTCTGCCTGGGACACTGACAGTATTTCACAAAGGCAGGTGATGAACCCTGCATATGCTAAGAGACAAGTGACACCTAAGAAAAAAATAAAAGTCCAAGGAAATACTCCATGGGGTAATTCCCCATCAACAAATAAAAGGCAGAGCAAGAAGACAGATCCAGCTTTCACTCTTCATTCACTTCCAGCTACCCCTAAAATCGTTTCTCTGAATTGGCACTCTGGCTTCTCAGGGCCTAGAAGTTTTGTAGAATACCGGCTTCAGTGTTAGTTTTGAGATTAACTTTCAAGTCTGACTATGACTGCTGAGACCAGAGAGTTCTGCTTATGAAATCAGAGTAAGATAAATCAAAAGTTTTCACAAATTAGAACCACAGTCATAGCTGGATTTTTCCACGAAGTATTTTTAGGGGTCTTCTTTGCCACATTTATCATATGTACTGTTCATTTCCATTTGTTGACCAGAAAGCGCAGAGCTCCCTTTTGTCTAGTATAAAATAACCTGTCAGTGGCTAATTCATTAGAGATTCAGTTTTGCTTCTGTTGAAGTCAATGGC
>NW_010333382.1:10054-35035 GCF_000700745.2 Antrostomus carolinensis | reverse complement strand
ACAGTCAGCCCTAGAGTAGTGTTTTAACACCTTGACTCCTGAAGGTAGTTCCTTGTGTGTTTAATTCTACACACATGAATAGCCAGTCTCACAGACTAATGCATAACTACTTAACATGTGAAAAGTTCATTATTTTCAGGACTGTGCTACCATCAGATAGGTAATTTAATAACTGCATTTATATTGTTTAAATAACTATTTGAATGTTGCACATGCCTGGAGAAACAAGTGGGGCAAAAAGTCTGTTACTATCCATGAAGTCACTTCTCCTCCCCTAAACACTGGTTCTAAATTTACAGCTGTTGCCTTTCCCTGCATGTTACTCCTATCATAAAAAATAGGTCTTCAAAACATCCTCTCCCTTAATTTTTAATCCTACCAAAGCAAAAATAGATACTTTAATAGAAAAATACAAGATTAAAAATATCCTAAAAATAAAATGGTAGCATGGAATGTAATTTTTACACAAAAAAGATCCCCTTTTTGAAATTGCTTCAGCTATACAAACACTTTCATATTTACAATTTTGGATGCAGCCCTGTGCTCACTGAAGTTAATGGGATTTTGCCATTGACTTCACTGGGAACAGGAGCAGGCTCTACATGGAATGTATTTGTCTCTCTGAAAAGCCATGGCAATGGAGAGAAAAGAGCATGATAAAACACATGTAAGACTGAGGAATCAGCCAGTCCTCTCCAGAGACTTGATTGTCTTCTCTCTCACTATTTCACATCAGTGAAACTCCTCATCCTCCACCGGAGTTTTTCCTAACTCCCAGCAGCTAAGAGGAAGAATCAGTGCTTTCAATTGTGGTAGTACACAAACAAGGAAGAATGGCTTGTGTGTGTTTCCACCTGCCTGACTTTCTCAGTGGAGTCAATTACACCCCAGTGGAGTTAATTACATCCAAGTGCCAGTTCCTCCCAGAATTAAACTCCATATGACCAATCCTGTATCCCCTGTAATCAACGGCAATGATTTAGTGATGCAGGGTCATACCCCAAATGAATCCTTTTTTTCCTTTTGACAGCAACCAGCACCTGTGCCTGTGAAACCATATTTGATAACACATGGATGAGATGTAATTAAGGAAGGAGGTGGTGGGAGCTACAAAAAAAAAAAAAAAAAAAAAGAAAAAAAAAGGAACAGAATGAGGCATTGCCCATCAACTAAACCCAGATCTGCTGCCCTTAATATATGCCTTAAGAAATACTGTCTTTACATATTAAGTACATCCTATAACATCAAACTGCATCATTTTCTTTTTTCATGAGATGAAAGGCCATGTGGCATAATGTGATTAGTAAATCATTCCTGAGCTTCTGAAAGAAATTAAGACAAAATTACTGCTTAAAAGAGTGAGTTCTTCAAGAGCCTCTTCTTTTTAAACTGATGTCTTTGGTTGTGTCCTTTTCCCTAATTCTTTTTTTTCCCCAGGAAGAATAGGATTCTTTTTCTTCTTTATGCAGCAGAAAAATGAGATCTAATGGAGTCTTCACGTAACTGCCGATGTTTCCCCATGTTACAGTCCTCCTGTCGAGTTCTTCTCTCAATAGTTATTCTGTATTTCTTTCTGCATGAAAGGAAAGGAACAGAGTGAGAAATCCTTCTCCAGCTATAGGATAACAGGACTTCCCTTATAAAGAATGCCTGTAGGGGACAGCTGGGTGCCAGTTGAAAAATGAAATGTGGCAGAATGTGAAACCCTGGTCAAAGATTAAAGTAGTTTGCCTTGAAACATTTTACCCAGGCTCAAGAATGCCTGTTAATTTCTAGAGGGCAGTCTCAAAGCACCAAGACACAGACGTTTGCTTCTTTGAAAATTTCTGATCTAAGTGATTAGGAAGTTTTTGTGAAGTGTCATGTGAGCTGTGTCACATCACTGCTTTATATTGATCAAAGCAAATTTCTTTCCAGTATATGGGGGGGAGCACTTTTTGCAGAGTTCAAACAGATCTGACTCTTTATTCAGTTGCATTTCTCACTGAAACTATATATTAACTAATCCTCCCATCTCCCTCTGAGAAAGCTACTATGTTTGTAATGTCAGAGGAGGCAGTATGATGAATTAAAAAGAAGGATGTAGAGGACAGATAAGAAGTAAATACAATTGCTCATACATCAGACACAGTTTTTCCTGTGTGTCTTCCTTTAGGGCCTTTTGAAGAATTCTGTTATGTTACTATATATTTCAAACAAGCCCTCTGACTGCCTTTCAGTTTCCCCTTTAGTACCCAAATCTCCATCCAAAATCATAAGAATGTTCACATTTATATTTTATGTATTTGTGTTTCCATTGAGTTTCAGGACCAATTTTGCAGATAGGCATTTGTCCAGCCCCATGTGCCTATAGTACTGCTTGGGCAGATGCAAAAGCTTGTAGCCAAAGGAAATCTCTGCTCCACCTGCATGTGTAGCAGGAGTCAGAGCTAGACACATAGCAGTGGAAGAATGATTATCAAAACACTAAGGTTTTAATTTGGGTACCATGGCTCAACAGGACAGGTCCACATTTCAGAAATGTAGCTCTTTAAGTTTAAATCCTTTCAAAGCTACATATTAGAACTACTACCTAGATCTTTTAACGGTTTGCATGCACACTCAAAACTGTGTTTACATGCTCGTTTGTAGTAATCACAGGTCCAAATGAGATGTACTCAGAAGGTACACATACAGTTTGAAAGGTACAGAAGCTGCAGGTACAAATTACTTCCAGACACACAATTCCTAGACCTGCATTTTCTGAAAATCTGACCCATACATCCTGATATGTTATGTTTCATATATTTATTCTAATGGTGGAATTAGACAGTTGTCCCTACTCCTTCTTTGAGTGGGTGCAATCAGATCTCCAGGGTGAAATTCACTCATGTGTCTTTAGGTGTCTCCAATACGCAGACCTGTCTTGACAGAGTACTGCATCTTCCTTCAGTCAGTGGAGAGAAATAGGCACTTCTAAGAGGGATTCTTCAGACCTGGTTTAGGTTTCACATGAGGATGACATGAACTGCACCCAAAAAAATGCTAATTTATCCCCTCTAACCATAAATACAAAGACTGGGTATTGAGCTCAGGTCTTTGTGGTCAGACACTTTACAGACACTTACCTTTGCTCACATGGATTTCCAATCCAAATCTTTGTGTCAGATGACTAAGAGTTTAAGTCCTGTTCCTACAATGATGCTTTGCATAGTTTTGTACCAGCAGAAGATATGTCTTTTATGTCATTTCTTGTCCTCACATACTAATTCCCTCCCAATATCAGCAATGTTAAAAAACACACTTAAAAATTATCATCTCAGATTGAGAATGTATAAAAGATGCAAGAACCTCTGATGACATACACTATAAAGACAGTCTGTCAGTGTTGGATCAACTCTCAAGACTTTAGATTTGCTAATTAGTAGTGTAAGAATTATTTTACTTAAACAGGAATAAAACACTGATCACCCCGTACTGACCTCAGCCTACTAAATTAAATGCACAGCTCTGAAATCCAAATGCTCTCTTATATCAAAACAGAATCTCTTTCTAGCTTCCAGTACAATTCCACCCAATACTCAAAAACTAAGCATGGTACCAGGCAAGTGATATAAATCTCTTGCATGATCATAGCCTGCACAATTGTGCTGGCAAGGAGTACCAAACAAAGGCAGCTTTCAAGGCCATGGCACTTTACTAAAGCAATTCTGAATGACTGGAACTGACCGTAATTGTTTCCATGAGTAAAGTTACTCAGAGATGTAAGAGGTTACAGGATGAGTACCTGAGTCAATAGAATTATTTGGATATACACAAAAGGACAATCAAAGTGTGTTCACTGTCTTTGGTAGGAATGTTACCACAGATTATTATGGTGCCTCTCTGTCTCCCATCAAGGATGTGCTGCCAGGAGCTGAGAGGTGGGGATAAGGAGTAAAGAGTTTACAGAACTTTAATTGAATTGGACTAACCTGAAAAAGTAAAAAGCCATCAGCAATCCTGCTCCGAGCAAGGCACCCACAACTATTCCTGTAACTGCTGATTCTCCTAGACCACCTGCTTGAAAAGGGGAAAAATAAACAATCAGAGTTCATATTGAGAACTATTTGCATTCGTATATTGGAAAATATACACAACTAGGAAGTGCATGACCAACATCAGATAATAACTAAAGCCTTTCAGAGCTCAGGACTCCATGGGAACCCCTTCCTTAGTTCCAGTTTCTGCATGTTTATTTTTTGTCCTTCCTTTCCTCAGGGTTAAACAAGCCCCCAGGATCAGTGTCAGATGAAAGACACAATTCTAGATATGTGATACACAGGAACGTTTTTAAGAAACTGGTCCAGACAGCTTGGTCTGAATCATAACACAGACTGGGATTCCAATGATGCTCATAATAGGAATCAGCACTGAATATGCCCTGAGTCATTGTAAGAGAAACAAACTAATTTCACTTTGTTTAGCACCATAACCCTCTATCACCCACATTTATTAAAATGACTGTACGATTATTCAACAGCTCTTTTTTTTTTTTTTTTTTTTTCCCTGAACCTATGCTGTTTCAAGTTAAAGTCATATGAACTTCCAAATCTCAGCAGAGGCAGAAGAGGGACACAGTGGCTTAAGTGGAGCCCAAGTAGGGACCATCACTCTGCAAACTGCAGGACAGCTGAAGAACAATGGCATTTTCATGTGGGCGCAGCCTGCTCCCTTTTTCATGCCTACCTGGATTTGTGGAAAGGAACAGAGAAATATTAAGGAAATTACACTGCTTCCCCCCCTCCATTCATCCTTGACCCTTTGAGGGAATTTCGTCTGTACATCAAGATGTGTGGAATGAAGAAGCTGCATAGCTACACCATGCTAAGCATAGAGAGTATGGCCTGGAAACAGTCTCTACAGCACATGTGTACACACAGGTTTTTCAGGGATCAAAGAATTATCAAGCTGCAGATACTTTTTCGCTGCAGAACTAGCAATTTGTTTCCTGTGAAAAGCTAAGACCGCTCTTTGCCACTGAGGCACCAGTATCTTCCTACCCTTATCTCCTTGCAATATCCTACTCGTTACAACATGGTCTGCAAAGTCAGCACAAGGAAAACAAGGACACTTTCCCTGTGGAAGGTAGTCCCATCCTTCCGGATTCGCAGGCGTTGCCCCATTTGACTGACTTCACTTCTCAGAACCTCGCAGTGCCGTCTCATGCCATTGAAAGTCATTCTGCACTGGGAGAACACTGCTCCCATCAGCACTAACCTCCCCAGCTGCTCATTATCAATATGATTATTCTCTGTTTGGAGTATCAGTTATATCCCTCTTTCTGGCTAAAACAGATTTTAACTTTTAACGGCTGGAAAGTCCTAAAGCTTCCAAGGCCCTGGGCTGTGCATCATGTTTACTGCCACGTTTAAGTTCAGGGAGGTGATTCAGACCACGTACTACCCATGGCTGCCAGACCTTAACTTCACAGTCAGCAGAGAGACATATTCATGATGTCTCAGTTGGACAACTATGCTAAGCAATAGGATTTAATATGTCCCATTATGTTGCATCACCACATGGATTCCTCTCTCTAACAGCCTGGGCAGAAGCATTAAGTCACTAAACTTACATGATTTACATGGTGTATTGTTTGTGTGCTCTGAAACTCGGCTTTCATCTAGTCGCAGCCTGCCATGATTCCAAGGATACTTCACATTTGATCGAATTTCAAAACGTCCCTGCTTTCCATAGTAGTCCCCAATTACCTATGCAAAAAAGAAAGGAATGAAAAGATTTTCCTGTCAGCTTAGGGAAGCAAAACAAACAGGAGAGCGGCATCACTCACTTGGAGTCCTGTGGCAGGATATGGCATCACAGAGAAGAGGGCTGAAGGGGTCTGTGGGAGGTTATGGAGTCCATGCCCTGCCCCAGGGCAGTAGCAGCTGAACAAAAGCATTCCTGACAGATGATTATCTAACCTGTTCTTAAAAACCTCTAAAGATGGAGACTCTAAAACAGTAGGCAATTACTCTGGAACTTAGCTATCCTTACTGTCAGTGGGTAACACGTAACCTAACTCTCCCTTGTTGCAATTATCCATCACTACTTACATACTCTTCCTTTCTGAAACATCACTTTACATATTCACAGGCTCTTGTCTGGTCTGTCCTCAGGCTTCTCTTCTATACAAACCTGAGGGTAGACCTCACACAAGATTTTTTTAACTCTCTGAATATTCCTCCTGCTCTCCCTGGGCTTTCTTCAATTGCTCTGTAGTGGGTTGAGTGCTCATGACTGTCCCACAGCTAAGTGAAAGCATCATTTCAAGTACCCTGTGTACTGAGGCTCCTGACTACACACTTCAGGCTGGAGTTTTCTACTTTGCAAGGATCTGGAGGTACCTGATCATGTTCAGCTAAAATCTCCAAAACATCTGAAGAACTACAACAGAACCTGTCATTCTCCACCATGTATTTCTGCAGTTGTTGATATTTACACAAAAAGGACCTTTCATGCTTACTATTCTGGTAGTATGGATTATAGACCAATTCATCAAGATACTTCAGAATTTCAGTCCTGTCCTCAACAGTAAATCCAGGCTTTATTCAAGAAAACATATGTTGGATCTCTTGCAAAGTTGCAGGACTAAATTGTGCTAACAGTAGTAAGTCAGTCACCTGAAAACAGTTAAAAAAAAATCTTTGTAGAGTAATAAAGGCCAAATATCGTGACACTGAACTGGTCAGAAGTGATAACAGAAACACATCAAAAGACGTATTTGTCCTACCATGAATAAAAAACCCATCTATTAAAACACTGGATTTTAGAATTCAAGCCACTGATAGCCTGTTCAAATCTGTCACCTAAATTTAATTTTGAAGGGAGTTAAAAGATAACATTTGTCCTGGTTAGATACAGAAAGGTATATTTCACACTAAATAAAGGAGCCAATTTCTCTCCCAGTTGCAAAACTGGGAGATAAATCCTTAGAAGACTTCTTTTAGCATTTGTTCAACAACAAAAGCAAATTCAGTAAAGTGGAAAAAGTAGGGGGAAAAAAAACTCAGAGACCATTTGCAAGCAGTAGACTATTCATTACCAGATTGTTTAATTTATCAACAGGAGTGGGAGAGTTCCCTACCAGCTTGACTTCCTAAATATGAAAGCATGAAGAAAAGGCTTAAAAGACCAAACAGCAATAAGCAGTGACCAAAGGGATTCAGATCAGAAGTATGATTTAGATTTTTAAAGGGCAAGAGTGGTTAAACAGTGGAACAAACATCAAGGGTGCAAGCAAGGCCGTCCCTGTTCTTCAGTGTCTCCAAATGAAAAATGAATGCCTGTTACAGCACGAGCTTTAGTCACATGTAAGCTACAGAGCTCCATACAAGGGTAAGAAACCTGCCTGTCTGTAATACAGCAGGGGTCAAACTAGGTAATCTGGTGTTTTCTTCTAGCTTTAAACTCTGTGAACGGACCTGGGAAAACACCTCTGTCCAAATATCCATTCATTTTGGTTCAGTTCAGCTCAGAAACATTCTCGTAAGGACATAGAAAAAATCTGCAAAATTAATAAAACAAGCCATCAAAGAAACACTGTTTTTAGAGTGAGGCATTAAGAGCAGAAATCAATGTAGCAGACACAAGTAATAAGGAATCACATGAAAAATATGTTAATGGCATGTATATTTATATGCATCAGGAACAAAGCAGAAGGAAATTAAAATGAGTAATATGTTAAAAGAAGAAATGTAACATCAAAGAAATAAAAGATTTAATTTGCAAGTGAAAGAGCTATGGAAGGCAGGGTAGGAGGGGGGGATTAAATTGATAAAGATTAAAAGCTAATGGACTCAACAAACAGAAGAAATACAAGTGTTTCAAATCAAAGTGATCCCAACCAGTTTGTTCTCCTAGCTTCAATTAACGATTACTCCTACCCCTGGGAGTGTCTGTAGTTTATTGCTGTAGTTTGTCAGCCACTTTTACATACACTACACACTAGACTTGAGTTTGTCTCTACCACAGCACTGACAAGAACCATGTAACTTCACCAGATTCAAATCCACATGAAGAAATGTCCAGATCAAATTTGCTGCTGCTTTACGTTTGAGCTTGATGAAATAGGGCAGGCGAGTAAAGCTGAGGCTGATGCTGACTTTGCAACTAACAGCAGCTTTATGCTGCAGCTGGAGTTAAGGCAATATATGTATTAATATACTCAACCCAGTCATGCTATTCTCTATGTGCAGCTGGTGCTATTTCTCACAGACTGTTTTTCACAGTCTGGCTGCTTCGACCCCTGCTGTGTCCAGTGGAATAACCCACGTGGTGTAGATGAAGCCAGCTGATTAAAATGTCTCTTAGACATTGAAAACAAGGCACTCAGGTCTTACTGCCTGCTAAACAAGGTGAAGCAAGGTCTGCACTCCTGCACTCTACAGGGGAAGATTAAAATACCTGTACTCACTGTGTTTGTACTCACAGGGTAACTTGCGCATCCCTGTTGCTGTAAGATTAATCTTTTTCTTACCAATGAATAAATGGCCTTGCTCCTTTTAAACACTAATTTCTCATATTCAAAATTTATGAGTGCTTAGCTAGCTTGTGCGATTTCACCCTTTAAATTTTAAAGACCCTTAGCATCATATGAAGAAAGACATATTGTTAAAGAAAATAAGTTAAGAAAGTTTAAAAAAACTCAGGATAACTACTTCAAGATAATTATTTAATAGAAAGGATTTGGTCTTCTCATTTGCTTGGTTAAGATTAAGCAATACCATTTAAATGTGTATATTAAATAAACAGCTGTCTACCAAGTAAACAGGTGATATGGTGTTACATTACAATGGCTAATGCATCAGTGGCCAACTCGAATAGTGTTTTTTTCCTTACCTCCTGTGTGCCTGCCTCTGGGTCCGTCATTCCAATCACAGAGAAATCCCCATATCTGTCTCCATTGGCATCAATGGACACCTGCCCTGCAATGCCTAAAGAATGGCATGTGAGGAATTAGAAAATTAATTAGTTAAAATACTGAGCCTTTCCAAGGCAAACAAGAAAACAGTGGACAGGTTTTTACAGACCAATAGGACAGGAAATCTCATCAGTCTCCCAGCATTTTTGTTGGCATTCCAAAAGAAATTGTAATTTCATCTTGGTGCCTGCATTCCTGGATTCTTAACATTTCTCCTTTTTAAATATCAAATGTGCGAGACTGTTTGGGGAATACGTGAGAAAAACCTAATCCAAAAGCCAGCATGCAAGAACAAAACACAAATATATTTAATGTGAATTGTTTACAGAGAGCCTAACCCTGAAATGCCCTCATAAGGAGAACCCAGGTCATGTGCTTCAGAGGACGGAGGGGCACAGCCCTATGCCCTGCAGACTGATGGGGCTGGTGCACCCATACAGCTAGTCCAGTGTTGTTTTCCACCTGATGGGATACTGGAGGGGGCATGGACGTGAGGCATCATGTGCATTAAGTATGCATTAAGTCCTGCATTTACATAGGATTAACTGCATAATAAGGTGCTGTTTGTTTTATATTTTTAGACCCCTCAGTTCACTTCCTTCCTTTACAAGTTCTAGGAAAGTTCAGACAAACTGGAAATCATAGACTTCACAGCATAACTCCAGTTTGAAAGGGCTTCAGGAGGTCTTGAGACCAACACCCCGCTCAGAGCTGACCCTGCTCTGAGGTCAGAATAAGAGGATGCTCAGGGTTTTATCTGCTCTTCAAAACCTCTAAGGATGGAAACCGCACAACCTCTCTGAGGCAACTTGTTCCAACTGTTATGGTGAAAAAACACTTCCTCATATTCAGCCTGAACCTCTTATTTCAATGTATGTCCTTGTGTACAAAGCGCACAGCTCCAACTTCTTGCAGTTTAAGCCAAACAGGTTCTTAAAATCCATCAAACAATACCAATTAACAATAACAAAGACATTGTAAGACTTTATCACCTCAGATATTCTTAAATGTGATCCTCCAGTGCCTGACACCAAACTAAGCCATTTACACCAGTATAAGTCAAGCAGGCATCGTTTTACATCCACGTTACACCAACTACAAGACTAAACCAGGCACAAAGCAGTGGAGAATCAGGTTCTCAGTGACTGTAAATCATAACAGATAGGTCAGATATTCATCCAGAGCATAAATTCCTCTCAACATACCTAATGATAGTAAACATGCAACAGATTAACACACCTACATTTATCTTGTCTCTGTTCCCATTTAGTGATGTCAGGAATGTTTAAACTTACTGTGATATTTCAAAACATGTAGTGGTCATCAAAAGATTATTGTCAAGCATCTGTTTCATTATCACAATACAGTAATCAAACAATTGCCAGTTGGATTACTGCAGAAAAACGGAATGCATATAACAACCACGTGGCTGCGAAAGCAGTGGAAAAGGCCACTACGAAGAGCTGCAATGTCCTTGCCTGCACAGTAATTCGGATTCTGGATCTGACAGGAGGTGTTAATTTTAACAGACACCTCCCTGGCCTAAGAAAGCCAAACCTCCATTTTTGGAATTAGGCACTAAAATTTGCTGAAATTCAGAATTCCTATGGGATTTTTTTTTTTTTTAATGGGAAAGACTAATTTTTAACTTAACCATCTGAATCTAGACAAAGAGTTTGACATATCGACATTTCCTAAAATGTTCTTCCTTAAGAAGCATTTTTAGAAAATTTTGAAACAATCTTAATGAAAAACTGCATTTGGATGAAGGTGGAAGGATTTTATCTGGACTCTCTTTTGTTCTAATATGTTAGATATCTACACACAGAGAATTTTTATACTTTTTCTGAGAAAATGCCAATGAATAGGAAATATTCTCCACAAAGCGTGCCCCATAGTCATACCAGGGTGCCTCTAACAACCCAAGCAGAAAGAAATCCTTTTGATCACCTCAGCCTTATCTTTTCTCAAGCACATGATGTTGCCTATGCAGTTGTGGCTGACAGACTGTGAACGCTGCAGGAAACAGCATCCACATCCTGTTGGAGTTCTGATGGGTCACCTATTCAGAGCAGGCTGTAAAATAAGGTGCCCGGGCAATTAGATATCTAGATGTCAGCAGTTAAATTAATGTAATTAATGAAACTGAAGTTCTCATCATTGACTTGCAGAAGTTTAAGTGAATTATAAAGCTTCAGTCCTGCAGTAGAGCCTGGTGGGTGGACCATACTCCGCAATGCTGCATCCAATTCAGAGAGGGGCTTACAGGCAGAATAAAGGGACATGATTTTCCTAAAAGGACTGGCTTGCAAGATACCAAGTTAAAGGCCTCTTTCAAAATCAGGTTCATCCTTGTAAATGATGTCCAGCAAAGTACTGCCACAGGGAGGAGATGGCATATGACTTACATAGCATTCTGACCTTTTCAGCTGCACCCTTACAGCTCAACTTGACAGTAACATTTTCAGAATAGATGTGACAGGTCAGCCAGCAACAACAAGCTGGTTTTCTCAAGTGAGGAAAGAGAACACTTTTCCTCCTGGTTTGTTTTACAAGAAAGGTGTGAGAATCAATCGTGTAATCTACATGGAGCACATGGTACTATGAAAGACTTGCCTGGGCACACCAGCTGGTGGTTTCCTGAAGCAGAGACATAGGAGTAGAGAAAACACAGACAGGTTGTGCTGGGGCAACTGTTCATACACAGGATAATCAAACAGCGAGACAAATCTTTACACACCAGATTCCCTCTGTTAAAACAGTGTGTTTTGGGAACCCATGGATGTAAAGGGAAGTAGTGGGACATCAAGCACAATCTCCAGCTGGTGCAGAGCTCCTTACGGGATGACTGCAATGAATGTACGTTAAAGCAATCTCTGTGTTGCCTTAAGCTGCCCTGGGGACCCTTTTTTGTGTTCAGGCCACAATTTGAGAACAGAAAAAAAGATTTGGAGCTGCTGTCCTTCTTGCCTTCCTCTGCTATGTCCAGTGTGTTCTTAGAGCAGAGAACCTGGCCACTGAGATTTTTCTTACACATTCAAGTTAATCATTTGCTGCTTATCTAGGGGAAATGTTCCCTTCTCTTAGGCATTTCCATAGGAAATCTTGCCAACTCTACACCAAAAGATTACAGTATTGTAAGAGATGGATGAGACTATTCTAAGAGATGACAAATGAATCCAATAATCTTTGGTTTCTTTATGACAAGCCCTACCTGGCAAAATCATTTGCATCACTTTGCATCAGCAGGGTGAAAGAGAAGTGCCAGCTGCACTGAGGAATTGCAACCTACAGGATTAGGCACAGAAAGGCACAGTGCTGTCCAGCTGCTGCCTCTGAGATAACATGCGTGGCTCCTGAAAGAAGGCTGGGGGGAAATCCTTCTAGGGCCTAAAGGAGCCCCATCAAGAAACAAACAAACAAAAAACCTGGCACCTGCTTGTTTCTATCCATTCCCAGGCTTTTAAGATAAAAAAGTCAAATGGAAAAAATAAGGCAATCTCAGAGCTAATAGATGCACATGAGTAAGGGAGCAGCTGTAATCCTTTAAAAAACAAAGAAGGAGCCTGAGAAAATTATTGCTATTTCTTTACAATATCAGTGAGGGTCATTAAATTGTTAGGAGTTTTTTGAGCTGAGTAAGACCTCAAGGGTTGATGCAAAAGAAAGTCAGACTGGTGAGGTATGTGAGTCAGCCTTAAAGATGTACATGGTTCCATATGGTTATTTTCCTCTCATTTAAGAGTAGAATATGCACTCTTAGGGTGCCTTGCTCTGTACACAACAAAGACCTGATTTATTTTGACTCTGAGAGTAGGAATCCCTCATTAACTCTTACCTTCATATGTTCTGTTCCGTGTTTGCTGAACAATTTTTTCCCCATCTTTCTTACTGAAACCAAACTTCAGGACTTCCTGTAAAGCTAGAGCATAAAGAAGAATAGCATCATGGAATCCTTCCACAAACATGTTCACCTAAAAAAAAAAAAAGAAAAGGAAGAAAAACAATGGTAATTAACACATGAAAAACTTTTCTTCACTATGGAATTGATTAACTAGAGAGGACCTCCAAATTAACCAAAATTACTAATTCGGAGTTATTTTCTCAACTGCTGGAACACAAAGGAATGTGTTTCAAAAAAACCCAGGGGGTAAATGACAACTTATCTGCTATTCTAGACATTCAAATCACACTTTAAAGTTGTGTCTGAATAGCTTTGCAGATAGGGGAGAAATTTGCAGATCAGTTCCCATGCCCAGACACACAAATTCTGCAGCTGACCATGTGAGATTCTGTAAGGTGCTGAGCACCCTCCTCCCACAGCACTGAGTATGTCCTCCTCCTCCTGTGCAGAGGACTTAGCACCTCAGGATTGGGAAGTATGTTCTGCCATGATTTTTTTGGAGAGTGCAACTGGTGGATTTGCTTGTTTAATGATTACTACTTTCATTTCTGGCCCTTGTTCAGCTGAGCATCTCTATGAGCAATGGAGGAAACTACTTACCCTCTACAGTAATGTGTTCTCTGGAACTGCCAAGAGAACAGTTTCCTGTCCTTTACAGTTTTTTCAGTAAGTGACATGAAATGAATGAAATGTAGCTTTCTAACCCTAATACAAAAGAAGACCGCTGCCAACCAACTCTGCCCCCCACGAGTCTACACAGGCAACCTCCAGATTTTGGTCTCCGTTACTGTGAATAACAACAGTTAAAAGCATAGTGCGGCAGAAACATTTCAGGTTTGTTCACAGGAGCCCGTTATGCTTCAGTGACGGAGCAATAATTATTTTAAGAGCTGAGTTCAGACGGATAGCCATCAGCAGAAGCAGACACACATGGCTTGGGCAGCATAGGTATTCCTCTTCTGTTAAGCAGCAACTCACATCTCAGCAGTTCAATGCACCCTGGTTTGATGCACAATAATTCCCCGAGAATTATCTTTTCAGCTGCAAGAAAAATGTTCCCATTCACTCACAGTTTCATTACAATGGAAAAGTTCCTAACATCCTAACAAAGGCATAATCTACGATTATACCACATTATAAGGTCTCTTATTGCCATTTCCACAGAACAGTCCACCTCTACAAATATGCTCCTGGATAGAAACAGCACTTGGCTTATCTTCCACTTCAGTGTATCTAAACAATTTAAAATGTTGGTAAATAAAGTGCTACTCTAACTCTCACAGTTTTATCTGGACATTAAAAATGTTAAAAGATAAAAACATGTAGCCAGTTAAGTAAATAACTGTTCCACAGATAAAAAGTATTACATAGTTGATTGGCTAAGCCAAACTAACCAAGCCCCTGGTAATGGAATTACACGCAAGACATTCCTTCACTCCTAACCAGTTGCCAACAGTAAGGAGAATTTCAGAATTATTTACTGATAACATAAAAGTTTACATTGCTGTAAACTTTTAGATAACTCCAACCTATGTTTCATTAAGAAAATGCACCATCAGTTTGAAAGAGCCCAGAGTGCTATAGAAGGCACAGAACAGCTCAGCTCAGTCTGACAGCCAAAGACTAAAAGGCAGCTGCAGTTACTTTGTCCTAAGGAGAAAGCATGAAAGAAGAGGTGAAAGTCAGGCTTTTGGTGGAATAACAAGAGCTGATGGGCAGAGTGCACACCAGGACAGGCTTTGCCAGCAGGGGGTTTAATTTTTCAGAATTGCAAAAAAAAAACCCTAAACCAAGAAACCACAAAGCTTGACAACTGCTTTATGTGCCAGCGTTGGAGTCCAAGTGGCCTGTAGATTATCACACATGGGCTTTCTTGACGTGACACTCATTCTCCCAGGAGAGAAATGAGTCTCTCTAGTTGCTTTACCTCCCTGCTGGCTGATTTACAGCTTGTGGCTGGCATTCATTTCAAGGAAAGCGATTTGTCACTTCCTTTGTCCATGGCAAAGACTTCTCAGTGTAACACTGCAACCTTCAAAATCCATTTTGTCAGCTAATTTGCTCCATCTGAAATCTGCCCATGCCACCAGCCTGAAAATCCTCCTGTAGACACTGCAGATTTGCCAGATAAGCACCGTCAAAACTCACTTGGCAGTCTGGGAGATTACTGGCGCACCCCTCTGCCTTGACTCTTGGCCAAACCCCCTGACATTACATATGAAAAATCACATTAGAAAATCATCAGAAGATCATTTGTGCCACCTCTCAGTTCCTCACACACAAAACCTAGCATTTTATTTTATGTTGTCAAGGAAGGTGAAACTGCTGGTAATTTATGCCATTTCAAATCTTCTCCTAAAAGAGTAATATTTACTGTTTGCAGGTGGGACTGCACCTGCACTCCCCAGCCAAGCCGTATGTTGGGCACACTGGCTACATTTCACATTATTCCAATACCATGTTCAAATGCCAGCTCATGAAAGGGGATACAGGATACAATGAAGGGCATAAAGTTTTCCTGCATATCACCTTGCTTGATTAGAAGTCGCCATGGTTGCATAATGTGTAGGACCATGCAAACCTAGAAAGGAGAAAACATCACAGATGGGAGGAATATTACAATGTGAAGTAATGGCTGCAGATAATTTTGAAGGGATTGCTCTTTCTTTGTTCCATTCGGGACTGTCCTGTCCAGAC
The DNA here is from genome assembly GCF_000700745.2 of Antrostomus carolinensis. Taxonomy (NCBI): domain Eukaryota; kingdom Metazoa; phylum Chordata; class Aves; order Caprimulgiformes; family Caprimulgidae; genus Antrostomus; species Antrostomus carolinensis. The sequence goes on along the minus strand of NW_010333382.1, from coordinate 19,493 downwards.
ATCACTCGGGGTCATTTTTGTAGCCATGTTGCCTGTGACTGTCTACAACAGATCGTCTGAGTAGAATGACTGCAAAATTTGTTCCATCTGATACCACTCCTGACTTACTAGAAAAGTGTCCCAAGCCATGTAGTCTTAGATCCCCTTTCTGGACTTTAACTCTGTTAATGATACCTCATGTACCTTATGGGTATGAAGGATTTTCTTTATTTTTCTTTTTTTATTATTTTAACACAGCCTCTTTTCTACATTCAGTCCTATCAGAAATGGTGAAATAACCAACTATCAGAAATTACGAAACAGAATGACACTAAATTTTCCTCAACAATTTTTACACTTTTTGGCCTGTGTTTATTTGAATTTTAGAATACAGGACAGTAACCCTTCCTTTCTTTGCTGCATGAAAATGGCTAGAAGAAGTATATGTTCCATTAATGTGTGAAACAGAGAAAACATGAAGATGTCTTCACAGGTTGCCTGAAGGTCTCCATGGTAATTATTAATGTGTGGTTCAAAATTAGACAGCCCTCAGGACAACACTAAATAGATTATAAAAGCTATTAAAGATCCACTAATCATGTAGGTAATTAACAATTCTTTTAGTTAAGCTCTAATAAAAAGCAGAAAATTTTCATTACAGTGTTTTCCATTTTGATTTATGCTTTTTCTTTATTCATAGGTGTGAGCTGAACTCTAAATGCTGTGATCACAATTTGCAAATCAGGTCTACTAAAATGTTGCTGTCCCTGACTGTACTGCACAGCAAAGCCACCCCTCAACGTGTGCCATCAGTAATGTGAGCTGCAGCAGAGGAGCTTCCAGGTTTGCTTAACATCTCTGGAGGCCACAATACAAGTATGTGGAAACTCCCTTGCTGAGACATCTTCCATATTACTCTCACATCCATTCAATGTAGCATATAACTAAAGAGCAGGTAACCCAACTGCATAGCTGGGTGAGATAAGCATAGACTTGTGCCTTTTATTTCCTACCTTTCAGAGTACTCTAATTAACCATCTTCCATCAGAAAAAAAACCCAACCCAAAAAAACCCCCCTCTCTATGGAAATCACATGAATAAATTTTACACGGTTCAAAGTTATAGTTCCCCAAGCAGCTATAGTGTGACCACACTATTCATATATACCAAGGTGTTAACAGCATACACAGCAATGCAAAATACTACTGATGTGGAAGACAGCCAAGCTACAGCTACGCAGGACCCGTAATTTCCCATATCCTGCCCACTGACTGTTAAGTATTATTCTCTTCCATCTGGAACTGCCCAGCTCTGAATCACAACAATTACAGCAATTCATACCACTTCAGTGGTAGGTAGGGACGATCATCATCACTTCTCTACTGCAAAAGCAAACAGCTAACATTCCCCAAACTGGGTATCTGCATTTACTTCCCCGTACATCCGCAGTGAGTTTCAAGTTGTCAAACTATAGTCCCAGCCAAAACCAGTGAGGACTCTGGGGGATTGCATGGGGTGTACCCAGACTTTTTGCAAAAATCTTAACCAATTTACACACTTGACATGATGCTCAGGTGAGCTAATGCCCTCTCAAAGTCCACTGACCTTTCACCCTCTTTCAGATTAGACCACAGAGACAAAACTTTAAGCAATCAATAAAGGAAGTTTGATCGCAGGGAGGTGGTCATGGCACCAAGCCTGACAATACTCAAGAACCATTTGCACAACACCCTCAGACAGATGGTCTGAATCTTGGGATTGTCCTGTGCAGGGACAGGAGTTGGACTGGATGATCCTTGTGGGTCCCTTCCAACTCGCAACATTCTATGATTCTATGCTTCTATGATCCCATAAACACATGAAGCTCATCTAACCTCAGGACTATGAATACTCTAAATGAACCCTCATAAATTTTAGCAATACACTGTTGCCCTGTAAAAATATAACGTGAAACAGTAAAAATATGGCAACAAAGTTCAAATACAGCAACGATATTTCAAATATATATATAGTTGCTATGATGCACTTCAAACCAATTTAATGCCAAGTTACTTCACCCACTTCATGTCTATGGACTTCTCCATCACAGCAACACATCCTGCAGTTTTTTACAGATGTTTTCCTGCTATCTCATGCTGTTTCAGTGTATCTTAATAAAATAGTCTTTTTCTAAGCAGCTGTAGTTTAACTGTCAGTTGTCTCTTTAATCCTTTTTCATTGAGAAAAAGGATTTTTTTCCAAGAAACCCTGACATAGGTAACTTTTTAACATGCATTTCTTGACATGTATCTTTGGTTGTTTTCTGTCAACTGACTCACTATCCAAACTACTCTTCACTTAATTCTGGAGCAGGTATTTTTCTCTTTGATGCAATTTGCTGACATTACACGCTTCCATTCAATGGCAACATTGCCACTGCTGATGCCATTGTTACAAGCACCCTTTTATGTTCCTGGGATGCCCAGGAGCCCTCAGCACTTCCTTGATGAGTTGCTATAACCTTGCTCTGAGCTGCACAAATCCACAAGGTGCTCATGATCCCCACCCAGTAGAAAACAGCGAGATACAACTGATTCAGTTGGGTTTGATTTTTTGGGGTTTTTAAAGATAAAATATGATTGTTACAAACTGATTTGCTGTTAAACTTTTACTTTGCATAAACTCAATGAGAAACTCTGGATGGAAATGAGATGTAGAGTGAGAATGTGAAGCCAAGGGAAGAATATCCTTACATTGCATTACCTGCAAATAGGCAAACCAGTAATGTCCTGTCCAGTTTCAGCTTTGCAGTAATTTATTATTCCTACTGCCATAACACTACCACATATCATCCTGCACGTTATCATCACATCAGGATTATCACAGCTCTCATTAACCCACTGTCCAGCTCCTCAGATCCTCACTTAATTTCTTAACGCCACTATGCAACAGAAACTCAGAGAGTTACTGAACCTCACCTATGGAAAACAGCTCGCCCTATGCATCGGGGCTGGGATTTCAAGGACTCCCATGTATAATAAATGCAAAGCCACAGGTTTCACTCATAGCCAGCTCTCAAAAACAGCATACCTCAGGGTGCCTATAGACATGGACACACGAACGGACCTGTCTCCACAGAGATCACACCACTGTGAAACAAGCCCAGCAACTGGAAAGGATAAAGCTGTAAAACAGTTAATTAAAGCTGGATGTTTAGATGCCTAATACTAAAAATACAGTCCGTTCGCTCGGGTGACGAGACCACTTCCCTAACAGAGCTGGACCTTAGTGGTTCAAAGAAACAGGAAGGGAAAGCGAAAAATAATAGAAACATATGCCTTCTCCAGAGAAGGCCATTTCCTCAGTATTTAATTCACAACTGAAAAAGAACATAACGCTTTATGCCAAATTCTGGGCAATGCAGCTGCAGCCAAGGACAGCCTCTCACTGTAATCACTGATATCAACGCTCTATAAATACATAAATACATAAGCTGGCACCTGCTCAAGAACACATGAGGCCAGAGCTCAGGACTTGGTTTTCTAAACGACAGATAACTGTCCCAATTCGCATTTGTTATTTGGGGCTGGAAGCCACATCTCACCCTAGAGAGAATATGAGCGTTCTCCAGTGTAAGGAGATGTGATATAACAATAAAACCTTGTGTGTATTTAAGAGAGACATATTAAAATAGTGTTGCATTAATTTAATCTTTCACACAGAGACAGTGTGTTATGTAGAAGTCCACACAAGACTTTTCTTACAGGGGAGCACACAACTTTATTATGTGAATTCTGCAAACTGAGGCTTACACTCTGCTTTAAAATTATAGTTTAAAAAATTCAGCACTGCAGTCGAACAAGAGATCACTTCGCTTTAACTTTAAGGAGGCTTTTTCCAACAAGGCTGCCTGCTTGTATCCCTCTCCTCACCAGTATTCACTGGTACAGCAGTAATGCTGAGCGCAGAGGGGATGGCGATGTGCACCTCCGCCTAAGCACTCTGCACACCAGGCAATGTAGCCCCTGCGTGAGGACTTTGCAACTGAAGTGCAAGTTGAGAGAGACGGTGTAGGTAGAAAAACCAGGGTGATGATTATGTCTGGGGAGCAAGCAACAGTCACAGCCCATCAGCTGCCCACCTCCATCACGAAAGAGCCTACAAGCACCATTTGAGAGACAAGATGTATAGAAAGATTCTGGCTTTTACTGCACTTTCTGTTTGATTTGGACACAAAGATGCTCTGCCACAGGTAAGCACTCTTCCTTCATGGTGAGACTGTGCCTTTGCCTGCCTGCACTGTTCAGCCCTGCATCTGACCAGCTGGTATAGGAGCTGACGTGCACCCCCAGTATGCCATACCATTGCTGCCCTTGTTCCACCTACACAAGAGGATGCTTACTCCAATGGGACTGAAATACTGCCAGTGCCAAATTCCCACCCACTTTAAAGCCAACCATGGAACAGAAGCCAGCCTTTTGTTCCACAAGAAGGTCTGCTGAAATAAACTAACAAAAATAAAATAAAAATAAATTAACAATCAATATCTGGGCCTTTCTTTAAAAAGCCTGCCAATTTCAGGGAGTTAAGGGATTTTGTCGGCAAAGGTTATTTTCTTGCTAGGGAAGGAAAACTAACCACAAAGCCAGCTTTTTTGCTCTTGTCTCTCCTCCTCATTCTTCATGTTCTCTTCTTTGTTTTTCATAATACCCGATTCTTGAAAAACTGGTAGATGTACTCACTGTCATCCGGCTGGGGCAGCCACAAGTTGTTCTCTTGTCTCAATGGCAAATTGAAGCAGAAACTGATTCAGTCCCAGGCTGCAGGGGAGCTGTGCTGTGAAATGCCAACTAAAACACGACAAGGCACAAGCGACAACCAAGAAGCAAAGACACAGAGGAACCCTTCCACCCACCCCACTGCCTGCAAGAGCTCCTCATTCTTTGTTTATTGCTTGCAACCCTCTCCTATGATTATCCAGAAAACACCTTTAAACCCCTAGTGCCTGCTGCCAACAGGCCAGGCAGAAAACTTTCAAGAACCTGCTCCTTCCATCAAAGACAGCCATGAAAACCACCACTTCAGCAGATCTCGAGCCTTACCCACAGTCAGCTCACGGCAAGGGGCTCTGACTGCCGCTGATTTGTATCAGCTTTGGACCAAACCCACAGCCTGACATCACCAGGTCTCAGACCACCCCTCAGACCTCCAACAGCATGGCCAAATCAGGAGGGGGATTGGCTGAAAACTGCCCTGTTCCAGGAACGGGAAGCACCTCTGTAACCAGATTTTCCTGCAGCAAATGTGTGTGGGATTTATTCCTGGCCCCATCCAACGCACACCGATTCCTTCTGCAAGTTGCTGCCTACCAGTTTACCCCTCTGCTGTTTCAGTTACTGTATAATGTTTTATTCCTGGTCTCAAAGGAGTGCAGTTGATGTAGCTGTGGAGCAGCAGTTTTGCACCAGAAGTGAACTACCTACAGAATAATCATTATGGAGAATTTTTCCTTTATGTATGCTTTACAAACACACTATTCCCTACGCAATTTAGCTGTAAGGGCTCCAGCCCACCTAACAAGGAAAGAGAGAATCCGAGACGGCATTAATGCGCTCCTAACGCGCACTTAAGGTGAAATCCACCTCCCCATGTTCGTACTACATCTCTAACTCCAGATAAATGACCAAGGCAAAAGATCTCTAGTACCCAGCGCTACATTATCATTGCTTGAATAAAGAAGGATTCTTAACTGTAGAAGGTATAGTTCTCATTTAAAAATTACCCATTGTACATTTTTAGGTTTTCCTGCTTTCTAGCAAACTACATGGTCATTCATGTGATGAGTTACAAAACTATGTCCAGAAATCATACTTTTAGTCACGGTGGTGAAACACGAGACATACTAAAGTTACTCTTTTCAGCTGAAGACACAGATAAATTAAAGCATGCTTGTTTGAAGTAGATTTTTCTAAGGACCCCATTGGTACTTTGAAGATAACCTGTTATACAGTTGTAATGAATGCTTACATTTTAAGTTAGCATTATGCAACCACTGGGACATTTTAATTGCGCATAAACACCTAGTAATCAGAAAAAAAAAAACCCAGTTCTTTCATTAGGTATTAAGTTTTAAATGTCAGTAAGCAAGTTTGTTTTTCAAGCAGTAACCTATTTCAGTTTTCAGGATGAGAGTGTCACCCATCTGAAAAAATCAGTTCCACTTACTAAAATAAGCTAACTGGTTTAAATAAATGCAGAGCTAGGACAAACAGGAAGGACATTTTCTGTTAAATGTTTATCCTCGTTCAATGTGCAATTGTTTTGGGTTCTGGATTTCTAACATTATCATCAAACCACAAAAATCATGGAAATATTTTATTTTCTGTACTAAAAACTATCAAGATCACATCAGTTCTCATGCAAAACTCAGAGAAAAATCACTGTATCACTTTTGAGAGAACTTACATGTTTAAACTGAATTTACCTGTGCTACACTAGCTGGCTAATAAATAGTATGAGGGTGGGCTGGTGAAGTCTTCGATGGGGTAAAAAGCCTCACAAGGTTGTCATGCATGTCTGCTCAGAGAGCTGTGAAAGGTCCATCACATTTCTTTCTGCTTTGCAGCAGGTTAACAAAGAATACCCAGCAGAGCACTTGCTTTAAATACAGTCTTAAGGGCTGGATAAACACGGTTGATTTAGGCACAGCCAAAAGTGGTGCTTAGCTCAAAAGTACGCATGGAGCTGGGATTAGTCATCTAAGCTCCTTATTCAATACCAAGCAAAAATCAGGCACACAAAACCAGGATTCATAAGCAGCAGCACAACATCTCACCCTTGCTGGCAGAGGAGGTAGAGAATGAGGGATGGATGTGATCCTGTTACTCTCACACAGGCAGGTAAAGAACCCCCCCACTGCATGGAGACACGGTCAAGTCTCTACAGAAACCCCACAGGGAGTCAGTCCTTTCAAATCCCCTGCCCCTTTCATCTAAAAGCCCCGGGGCTACAACTGCTGTGTTAGCATGAGAGAAATTGAGGATCAAATCCCTGCTTTGAGGGAATCTGAACTCCACCCTTCCCCTGCCCTGTCTGCAGGGCATCGCACCCCGGAGCTGAAACCCAAGTGCTGGGGGAGAGAGATGACCTGCCAGCACCTGCGGTACCTCGGGGCTGGAAGTAAATCATTGGCCAGAAAAGCTCACCTGAGGCTGAGGTTGCCATGACAAAAGATCCTTTTATTAAATACCAAGGTAAATGGGCACATGAACTTGTAAACCTTGATGGCATGGAATTAATGCAAACCCTCAGGCTGCTATTCATCATGCTTCCATTCCGAATAATTCAAAAATTAACAACTTGTTTTTGTTATTTTACTTCACATACTGGATATCTGATGAAAGGTGTTCAGCTGGCTGATTAACCATCCCTCTGCTGGAATACCTGCAAGGATACCACCAGCATGGGAAAGGAGAGGTACAGCACCTAACTCAGAAGATATTTTTGTGTACCTGTCAGCAGGCAGTAATGTTCCAGCTGCACACCTGGAACATGGTCTCCCAGCCTCCAGCAGCAGCATGGTAGTTAATGACTCAAAATTTGAGGATTTACAGCTCATCCAAAAAGCTAAAACCTCACTCTTATAGCTTCTTGCTTCCTTATTGACTGCCTGACCCCTGAGATCATGTTTGATTTTGCTTTCTAAGATATTTTGTAGTCTGCAGTCGTGGGCTAACTGGATGCATTGTGCAAACATGTGTCCTATCAAATGTAAATGTCCTCCTGCCTACTGAATGTTGCCTTGTTCCCTGTCGCAGAGCAAAGGGCGCCCAGAGCTCCTCACCTACCCTCCTCCCATTGTCCCACGCCCCTTTCTCATGCCCCTTTTATTCATTTACTCTGGGACATAGACAGCTCTTGTCTTTTCAACCTGTCTTGACATATTAGTTCTCGGAATGGACTAAACCTTTTTATTTTTGTCTCAGGCTTCTCTTCATAATGAGAAAAGTATCTACTAAAGAGAGAAGGAAAGTTGGGAGTATCCTCCTGTGGGTTCCTACTCCTCCTTGCTGTGCACAAGAACACCACTGCCTTTATTCACACAGCCCATCCTCACAGGCCGACTACATTAACCCTTCTGCACTAGAGGAATTGCTAAATGCCCACCGAAAAAAATCAGAGCTGGCAGCGCGGTACACTGATCTTTTCTCACAGCTCAGGCAAAGCAAAGCCCAGCCCTGCTGCCTGCCAACACTCATATACCTGGATGACGTGACTCACCCACAGGGCCAGCATGCCCTCCTGTTAGATTTGACCCTCTGGAGAGTGAGCCTTTCTCAGAGCAACGTTCAGGTTTAACCTCCCAAGCACTCAGTCATAAGACATGAATGCACCAACAGGCAAGAGATCACAGCCTTGAGGTGTTAATGATTGCCACCTACACTGCTCTTTCAGGAAGACTTGTCACTTGAATTTCATAAAGTTAGACTTTGCCCTGCTGTCATTTAGCATCTCTTTCACCATACCAATAGCTCAGACAAGTACAGGAAAGCTTCCCCGAACCATTCCAGTGCAAGATCCGCCCCTGTGGAAGCAACATCTCTTCTGCCCTGGACCTCTCAAACCAGGGACACGCATTTCTGGCCTTGAAGAACTGTCCTTCCTTTATGCCCCTAAACAAAACGTGTCTCGTTCCCTCCAACCCCTGCCACCCTCCTGATCAAACTCTCCATTTAAACTGTTTGGCTCAGCCAGATTTCAAACACTGAACTCAACCCAGTCTATGTTACCGCAGCATGAGGCACCCACAGCACCGAGGCTGGAGCACCCCATCAGCCATCCGGCAAGCGCATCACTCCCATGAGAAAACAGCTTCCATCTGCCCACCCAGGACCCTGCTGCTGGTTGAGATGGTGTCCTGACATGGGACAGGCTCGCCCAAACCTCTCACTTCATGCCTTGTTGAGCTGAGGGTTTTTTCCAGTTAAAAGGGAAACTTGCAACTGAGTGTTACTTCCACAAGCTACTCAGGGAACAAAGCTTGTAGAAGGTATTAGCTGCTAGAAAGTCAGTTAGCAAAGGTCTTTCCTTTTTTAAGTGTCATTTTGTACAAAATGAGATATACAGTCTTTCCTTGCCTTCATTCAAATATCTCAGAGCTAAACCTGAGGATCATTTAATATCAGCATCAAAAATCCTACAAATTTACACAAACACAAGACCTCAACGGGACAAATTAGCTTTTGGATCATTAGCAATATCACAGAATCACAGAATCACAGAATGTTGGGGATTGGAAGGGACCTCAAAAGATCATCCAGTCCAATCCCCCTGCCGGAGCAGGAACCTAAACGAAATTACACAGGAAGGCGTCCAGGTGGGTCTTGAATGTCTCCAGAGAAGGAGACTCCACACCCTCCCTGGGCAGCCTGTCCCAGGGCTCTGTCACCCTCACTGTAAAGTAGTTTTTTCTCAAGTTTAA
>NW_010333382.1:0-9837 GCF_000700745.2 Antrostomus carolinensis | reverse complement strand
TGGACTCTCTCAAGCAGTTCCCTGTCCTTCCTGAACTGTGGGGCCCAGAACTGGACACAATATTCCAGATGCGGCCTCACCAGGGCAGAGTAGAGGGGGAGGAGAACTTCTCTTGACCTACTAACCACACCCCTTCTAATGCACCCCAGGATGCCATTGGCCTTCCTGGCCATGAGGGCACAGTGCTGGCTCATGGTCATCCTGCCATATAAATGGCATGAAGAGGTATTAAAAACAAAAACAGGTTATGAACTTAGATTGAAGACAAATTTTACACACTTTATTAGTGGAAAGTAAGATGTATTCCTAGCAAGTATTTCAAAGGGAAAGTGCCTTGCCCATTAATGTCTGAGTGTCTGTTTGGTAAAGTGGAACGTGAATATCTGTGAAACCCAAGTGAAAACATGGAGCTATGGAAAATATACAACATATATATATGAAGATAAGCTCTAAACTTCTACATTCCCAAAGAGTTCACGTTACTATTTTCAGATATACCTACAGTTTTATCCTATCCGATCCATGGTTTAAGACATCTTCAAAAATACGCTCAGATAGCCTAGAAAAAACTAAACAGAAATCCACTGAGAGAAGAATAAGTTCTTTCTTTTAATGTCTTTTATGACATCTGCTAATAGCAAATAACATATTATTACGCTGCAGTTTTGCCTAAGAACCCAGTGTGAAAGACATTAGCCTTTCATATCACTGAGAAAGCATTAACTTCAGCAAAAAAAAAGTGCCTGCTGCATTCACCAAATTTAGCAGCCCAGACTTCAATGCTGCTCTTACAGAAATTGAAGAAACTCTCATTAATTCCAAGGGGTGAAGGGTTGATTGTGAAAATCCTAAATATGTTTTACTAATAGAATTCATCTTGTTAATAAGCTGGCATGTGAACCCGTTTTTTCCGGTTGCTGAGAGCAGCTTGTGGTTTGCTTTTATTCTTTCAAACACAATTAGCAAAGCACTCCAGCAGCTGAATAGACCTATTCATTTGAACAAATTATTCCTTGGCAGGATTTGGCTGGGGTTTTTTGTTTTTTTTAAATCTCCCCAAAACTCTCTCCCATCGTGGTGCAGTCAGAAGAGACACAAAAGCCTGCCTGTCATTAATCTTGCCTGCCTGTGCCTGAAAAAAGACAAATGGGATGTACACTGCTGAATACGTTACATTTTCAGCGTGTCTCTTAGTGACATGACTGAATTGCTCGCTTCTCCCAACCCTTATCTTAGCTGGTGTACAATCCTAATTAAAAGTCTGACGCAAGGAATACACATAGGGAAGAGTCTGGCACGGATGTTATGGATGAGATGATAAACTTTATGAGCACAGATACCTCCCACGTAGCTTTTGTAGTTAACTGTTGGAGCTCAAACAGTTGCTCTTATGTGGACCATTTCCCATTTCAGAGGGCTGAAAATAAAACAGACTTGCCCTTTCTAGTAGGTAGTAGCATCTTGCTGATCTAATTAATCTATGTAGCCCATTCTTTCACTGGGATAACTTTACAAGCAAATCAGGCTCCAGTTCCCCAATCCTGCTGCTCATTTTCAGTGTGAAAAGGGCCGTGGATAGGATAAAACCCAGGCATCCAAATCACAAACAATGCTGTCATGTAGTTAACACAGCAGAAATATTTGTTTAATTAGTTACATTTTCAGCTTTTAAATGAGAAGAAAAAACAAGCCACGGGTGGTCTGTAACCTCAGAAGAGCAAATATCCCGGGCTGTAAAATCATCCCAGCTCAGAATACTGGGTTGGACATAAAAAAAGCACTTATTGAATCCTAAGCCTGAGTTAGGAACAGAAGGTGCATTAAGAGCTTCCAAACTGCAGCCTACCACCAATTCATTAAGCGTTCAGCATTATTTAATAAAAATGGCTTATGCATATACTTCAACTGAAATGCTATTTATTCATAAAGATTTTTAACTAGAGTATCTGTTGGGAGTTATTCACACACCAGTTCAGAGATAGTTTCAAATTCTTCCTCCAGGTTCCCATTGCTGTCTGCCTCACCAAGGCTGTAAGTCTGCAAGCAGAGCTTATCCTGTATTTTGCAATTAAACCAATGATCTCAAATGTTTTACACAGCCAGGACATGTTGCTATTAATGACTTGATAATGCATTAACATTGAAGAAGTGAGAAAACTGTTCTAATTTGTGTAATAGCATTAAAGTGATACTACAGTCCTTATACCTGAACCCCAAATTGGAATGGATTTTTGAAAAAATTCCTCTTCTTTTTGGCTACTTTATCAGAGAAGTCAGTCTCCAGGCAGGCATAAAATGACAGTCAGGCTTTCTACAGAACTAAAGGATGTTTCTGGGAAAAAATCATGACACTATTGAATGCTGAAACGAGGGCTGAACAGACCTGATGCTTCAGCCCTCAGTTCTTTGGGTTACATTAACATGACAGTAACTGCTTTTAGTCTCTAAAAAGTGGTGACCAGGCAAACCAGTAATATTTGCTAACGGACTCGGGCAGCTGTTGCAAGGGGATGTTGCAATGCAGACAGGGAACATCATCATTTTTAGCCTCATCCTGTGCAACCACTACCTACCAAATACTTAAGATGTTTTCTCAGAACCTTTCTACCACTCTTATTTTCAGTGCTCTGTAGTTAAAAGGTGCTTAAGGAAGCTTTTTCCTTCATAAGAGGGATTCCTGGAGGAGTCAGAGAAATCGCTTTTTCCACACTTTCCTGGCACAGGTTATTCCACCTTCCTCACTTCCACAGCATAACATTTATGCAGAAACAACGGCAATTTCTGACCTGAGAAAGATATATACTCAGAACACATTTTTCTCTTTTTCGTGTGATTCCACAGCTGGAGATGAAGATGGCCAACACCCTTTGACCTGTTACTCCTCTAAGGGCCATATGTGTTCTCCATCTGGTGACCGGACAGCTGCTGCTTTAGGAGTTTGCCCTTTCTGTCTCCCTTATCTTTCCTTCTGTCATCTGCTTATTTTCCATTTTTATTATATTCTTTTTTGGTAGATAATAATGCCTTTAGGATTAGTGCTGGCAAAACGCCAGGACAAAATGGCAGCACTAACGACTTTTGTTTGAGTTAGAGTCACTGTGAGATAAATTAGACCATGGACTGGGGGCCCATTTTCCCATGACACTGAAAAAATCCACACAGAGAAGCAGAAACACTGAATGCTTCAAGTCCAAACCTCCCTGAGTTGATCCTCTTGGGACACAGCCTGCAGAAAAGGATGAGGATTATATTTCAACACCCGTGGATAGGACTTGAGATAGACTGCAACACTGACTATCTTCCCCCAGAGTTTTTGTTTTCAGAAGCAGAATCCAGCAGAGAAAAATCCATCTCTGTCACTTCCCACCCACTCAGCTGAAGGACCTCTCCCTCCCAAGCTTCCCTTGGAGGACACAGCCTTGCTCAGTGAGTGCCCAGGCCAAAATTGCCACTTTCTCTGCACGCTGCCAAAAGAAGCACTGCTAATGACATGCCCACTACCACATATCTTTCAGAGAGGAAGACCTTCAGTTTGGCTTTTTATTTTTCCCAATTAGTTTTTAAAATGGATTATTTTTCTTAAGCCTGAAGGCTGCCCTGAAATGTTTCTCCTTTGAACACAGCATCAGGACAATCAGCTAGGGGAATATGAAGTATCTCTTTCCCACTGTCCAAAGAGAAGAAAGGTAATATTCATCATAAATTATGGAAAGCCAACCACATAGTTAAAATTCACACATTGTTAATGAAGCAACATCCCTAAGGTTTTTTATCATGCTCAACCCAAGGCTACCCCTCTTAAAGAATCTTTATTTTCCCATTGGGTTAGGAGGCTGTGAGAAAGCAGGTAGGGGAGGTTCTGCTGAGATCTATATAAATTAAGCACCCATGTAATACCAGGACACTCTGCATTTGAAACCAAACCTCCACAGGGAGCCCCAGATGACTTATGGCTTCCACCACGAGCTTCCCGTGCATCAAGGACTGATGTTTCAGATGTCAGGAAGCTGTGGTAGGCGTACACAGACCACAAGTCCTCTCTCTGCCCCAAAAAGAAGAGACTGAAAAGGATGCAGAAAGCCAGGTAAGAAAGGAAGAGTTTGGAAAAGGAGGAGGAGTGGCAGCAGCAGGAGGGGCCCCATGCCACTGCCTGGCCCTAGCAAAGATTGACATTTTTGGGTGAGAGAGTGCTTGGAGCAATATTAAAAGCTCCGGATCACAGGTAGGAACAGGATACAGGGAGAGGCAACCCTCAGAGCCAGGAAGAAGGTCACAGATGAGGCGGCAGGGAGGCCAGGCACCCGTGCAGCTGCCCTGGGACAGCTGGGAGCACAGCCAGCACGGACTGCTGATTGCACAAGCAACCATGGAATGAGGAAAGAGAAATGAGGACTGCTGGCAGTGGCTATGCAGCTGTGCAAGGCATCTCCGCAACAAACACATTAGCCTCCAAAATCTCCCCCCTGATGGCACGGGGGGATTTGTTCTCTCATGGATCCACTTCTGCTTGACAGTAATAGGGCTTGCATCTATCCAGCACCTATCAACACTCAACTTGCATAGGGTTTTCAGTGGGTCCCCATCCTAAAGAACAGCAAAGCATCCCCTTGCCTGCCTCCAAATCCCCCAAAAACAGCATCCTGAGCTCTTGGCAGTTTAACACTTTTCTCATCTGGGGAAATGTCACACTGCCTAGACTACAAAACTGTGGATGCTTGGATCTTTAACATTCAAAATCATGCTTCTCACCAACCACAACCAAGAGCACATGGCAGATTTGCAAGGTACATAGCTTGCTAAGTGACACATGCAAAAGGGCACATAGAGGGAAAAGGGAGGAACAGCACAAATTACAGTCTCACTCCTTCTTCAAAACTCATTTAGCAGGTTCTTCAGAGAGTGGAACCTTGTCCTCAGCAGTTGGTGTTTCTCCGCTAACCCAGGGCAAAGAATGCCAACAGAAGACTATTTCTGCCTGCCTAGACTTTGAAAGTTTCACAGGAAAAATAAAAGCCACTGTTGTGATTAAAACTTAACATTTCAAGTAAAATATTTAAATAAAATACATTCAAGTTCTAAGAAGCACAGGTTTTCTGAAGACAGCTGAGGTTATGCAATGAACTGCAGGAATGGTAATTTATTAACACAACATTCAAGTTCATCAGCTTGTGCTTTGAACTAAAGATGATGTGTCCCTCCATCTGTGAGGCACACAATGCTTAAAGCAAAGAGATGAGGCAGGTGCCTAAGTGGGAGGTGGCAAATAAGGGGTTTGGGTTGCTTTCTTGAGTTTCAGGCATAAATTCCTAGCTCTCATTTCCTATAGCTAAAGACTGATCAAACTCACTTCAAGCCTCTTTTCTTTGCAAGTGTATTTGGAAAGTTTATTCTCCACCATGGGAAAGGCCGATTGTCTGGGAAATACTTGTACCAGCATGCAGAAAACCCTATAGGTATGTGCGATACATTCTTGCTTTCACAGAACACTCTTCTATTAAACCACCTAACAAACTAGCTTAGCAGTTGCTCAAAAGCAATTTTCAAAGGCATCTTCTTCCTACATTTGGAGAGATTAAAAAACCCCATACTTTCCCATATCCATCTCTGGAAGACAGTGGCACTCCCCCAGGTTTAGAACAACTTGCAAGGACTACGCTGATGCTTTAGACAGTTTAAAATAAACAGCAGCAACCTAAATATGCTTAGTTGGGAAATAAAGACCACTTTTCTCATTCACATCAAGAAAAAAATTCTTCAGATGCAATACAGAGAGTGTAACTTCCTGAGATTAGAATCTATTAAAAAAAAATATTGTGAGAAAACAAAAAAGAAGAGTATATTTCTTTGCTTGTTAAAAAAACAAGTGACTGGTGGCAGATGGAGAGAGACCTGGCAATCTGTCTTTCTGCTGATGAACAAGGGGATGAGCACAGGACTGTCTCATCCGTATTGGTCATGGATGGTGCACAGACCTAGTGCACTGAGACAAAGTCTATTCTTGCTATTTGCATTATCCACAAAAAAAAGAAAAAAGAAAAATAAAAAAAGAAAAAAAAAAGAAAAGAAGAAAAAAGAAAAAAGAAAAGAAGAATCATGGAATCACAGAATGGTTTGGGTTGGAAAGGACCTTAAAGATCATCCAGTTCCAACCCCCCTGCCATCAGCAGGGACACCTTCCACTAGACCAGGTTGCTCAAAGCCTCATCCAACCTGGCCTTGAACACTTCCAGGGAGGGGGCAGCCACAGCTTCTCTGGGCAACCTGTTCCAGTGTCTGACCACCCTCACAGGAAAGAATTTCTTCAAAATATCTAATCTAAATCTACCCTCTCCAGCTTAAAGCCATTACCAAAAGAGATTATATAGGCAACAATGGGATTTTACAACTGAACCCAGGTGATTCTGTCCTGATAAGGTCTCACTGCTAGTTTTGCTTTAATTAGGGGCATGTTTTTGAAGATGCTAAGAGCCAAAGCCTGTCATCAGGTACTTACATAGTCATCCTCATGCAGACCTTGCTTTTGAACAGAACTTTTCACTTCCAGGGAAAACTTCTCAAACTCAGGCTTCACGGTCCTCAGCAGAGTGATGGTTTGGAGGTACGAGTATGCCTTCTTGGCTTCCAAGTCATGTTTGTCTCCTCTTCTCCAAGAGCCATTTCCTAAGGGGAAAACAAGCACATTTCCAACTCCAAATCAGATACCATTACAGGATTGCCACCCTTTTTCCACCCAGAAGTCCTCTCTCCTGCACCTTAGCGAGATGGCAGAGTACAAGGGAGACTGAACCTGCTCCAAGACATGCAGGAAACTAGGTAGTGAGGAATGGCTGGTGGAAAGAAAATGTGCCAACAGAAGGACAACTTTAGTCCCATGCTGTGCTTACTTGTTTTTGAAGGGTGGGATGAAGCCTAAGCATGAGAAGACATCTCGAAGCAAAAAACATGTGCCAGATCTCGAATGCAGAGATATTTAAGTTAGAACAAGCGAGGGAGGGAAGATTCAACCACAAAGTTTTTGTTACCATCACTCCACCAGCAACGCTCTTGGACAGTCAGAAAGGCACAAGTAAAGTCAATAGTATGATCATCACCCCAAATGGGAGGCAGATGATGCAACTACTTCTTCCACAGCTTTCCCACTGCAGTCAAGGAGAAAACCATGTGTGCAGTGGCTGCCAGACTAGTCCTGCTCTCAGTGGAAAAGAAACACTTAGAAATAAAATGGGATCCTATGCCTACAGTTATTTACATGTGTTTTTTGTCACAGCAGGGGAACAATTTAACCCAGACCACCAGGAAAGTAATCAGATTTTTTAAAAGCAGGATAGTTGACTGGTTGTTAATTAGCAGAGGAGTCCTTCTGGCTACCAAAGCCTGACCTTAGCAAGTCTCAAGACCCTGATCCAAAGCTTCCCAAGATCAGGGGAAAGGTTCACATTGCCCTGGACCAGGTTTTTTGCTATTCTACATAAATGATAATTAAAAGAGGCCTAGAGTGTGCCTTACAAAGAATTAAAAGCTAGACAGTAATCTTATTTTTCGAACTACAGCAACAAACCCCATCATGACTAACTGAGCCAAGACAAAGACTAAGGCTAAGCTCCCAAGCGCAATCTTGAGGCGCATGGGACCTTGAGATGAGAGAGGATGTGGCTTCTTTGCTTGGGTTGACGACTATGGGGTCATTTGGACCAAGAGAAGCAAGTGGTTTGGGAGTGGAGATGCTAACGGAGATGGAATCCAGGCATCAATTCATGGTGCTCCTTGCACAGCACTACCAGCCGCATTGCATGCCTGTAAGAGCAAATTCATGGACAAACTACCTCAATCCCCCAAAGCAGGTGAATATAGAGCCTGAGTTTTGTCCTCCCAGTACCCCAGCACTGCTGCTGGGACTTTTTTTTTTTGGACAATAAATTTAATTGGAGAATTGCTTTGCTTCCTCAGAGAGCACAAGGAAAGGAACAAAGAACCTGCACTTTTCCAGGGGACAAATCTTTCCTCCTGCTACTTTTGGCTCCAGGGCAGCTTCTGTCACTCCCAGCACAGGGCAGGAGGCACAGGACCACCTGAGCCCTTTCACGTCTTTTTTCCACTCCAGGAAAGCCTTATTTACCACAGCTCAGCACCAGCTAGGACTGTAATCTTTATAAATACCATGAACCTCCTGAACATCTTTCTTTTTTGGGGTTTTTTTTTTTTTTTTTGGAAGCTACTTCTTTCTCTTAGGAAGAAACTCTACATACACCTGCCTTGGTTTAGGGATTTCTTTCTCAATACAAAGTTGAACCAGTTAAAATTAGTTATGCCAGGACCCTGTTCATCAGACCTGATGGAAACACTGGAAAGCAACTAACATCCCACCATCAGGCTTTGCCCTCAGAGGTAGCACTCTTCCCTTCAGTGCCTGCACCCTGTCCTTGTTACTGCTTTTGAAAATAAAGAAATTCACATCTGGCAATGGTAAGCTAGCAATCTTGCTAGCTTCCCCACAAGAGGGTAGAAGCCCTGCCAGAGCCTCAAAGTTGAAAAGCCTCTGCCCCAGCTGGTACCTGCATTTCAGAGGTGCAGCATTCAAGAAGTACAGCAGAGAATACAGCACAGAGAGCTTTGCTGTAGGTTTGCATTTACAAATGGAGATGGCTAAAAAGAGTGAGATTATAGATTCAAAAAAAAAAATGGGAGTGCTGGTAGGATGTAAGTTTCTGCCCTGGACACCATACGTACTTATTTTTAAAAAATCCTGACATTGGGAGTGGGGAAGGTACACTTGCATAACAGCGTTCCTAGAATGATTTACATATTTAAATTCCTTCATGGATTATTTTGTGGGAGGTCGTCTTGCCACAGTACTTATGTGCAATTATTGCAGCCTTGGCATTTAATACGCCTGCTCTTCTGAAAAACTAAAAATATTCAGAGCAGAGGGCAACAACAAACTGCAATATGGTCATCTGAACCTAAAGGCAAAGTGCCAATTTGCCAATCACACCCACTCTTAGATTTTGTACTTTTTATAATGTATAAAATCTAGTATTCTCAGGCACTGGGAACAAGGAATTTTGGGGGAATTTCTCTGTATTTCTCTTTTATGCTTGCTTTCCACATGTGATGCCCATCTGCACAAAAGCCAACTTCTGATGTACAGTCATTTAACTCTTCACAGGAAAAACATCCACAGAGTAACAGAAAAATTGGTTTAAAAGAATTATTACTTAGAAATGTCAGGAAATGCCACATTCTAACTACACTACATCAGAAGACAGACAGTTCTGATTAATCCCTTGGAAAAGCTACAAGAAGACTGGGCCACCTGGAGTGCAAAGGAGGATTCAGCTGAGACTCCCACACGACTGCACAGGTATGGCCCCTATCACTGTGCTGCATGGAGGTCCCACGCCAGGATGGCACAGCACTGCCCTGTGCAAGGCTGAACAAAGTGTCTTCTGCTGGGGGCTGCATCACTGGGGACACCCACCCCATATCAGCTGTGATGCTGGGGTCACTCCTGGGGCAGGGTGCTGAGCCTGGGGCTTGCAACGCTGCCTCCTGCAACTGCTGCTCCCTCCTAGAAAATACCATCCCAGAAAGCGAAACCATTACCAAACACAGCAGTCCACCTCCTGCAGCCACTGGTCTTACGTGAACATTCCCTGCTCAGGGAGAACTTTGGGTAACAGCTGTCCCAGCCTGCTTCAGCGCTTCCCAGGGAGTCACCCTGTGCTCATTTCAGCCAAGGAAAGGAAACCATCAGTTGTAGGGGATGATTCACCTGACTCACTGCGGACACCTAAGGATGAGGTGAATTGCTGTCCACGAGTGCCTACTTCTCTCCTG
>NW_010333381.1:0-3820 GCF_000700745.2 Antrostomus carolinensis | reverse complement strand
AGCCCTCCGGCGTGTCAGCCACTCCTCCCAGGAGTTAACCAACTAATGGAGTTAACCAACCAAATTAACCAACTAATGGAGTTAACCAACCAAATTAACCAACTAATGGAGCCCTGCCAGCACTAATGCCCCAAATATTAAGGAACAATAACATTCTGCATCAAAGATTATGACGATAATATCTTCTGACACAAATTCAGTCTCTCATCGTTAAATAAGAAACATCTGAACACCAAACATAATGCATTCAAGAAAATACAAAGTTTAGCTCTAAAGAGGGAATAGCACTGAAAGGCACAGCCTGCTTATCTGTATGCGTGGAAGATTTGTATGTGTGTAAGAAAATATTTTAGCTCTTTTGCTCTAGCATTTGAACAGTTCTCTGTTTCTCTTACCGTCCTAGAAACTGGACTTCACCTCTGTGATGATGAGGAATGGATTTGTATTTCCCTAAATCTCCCTCTGGTCTTGTTACATTGTATCCAGCATAGTGAACCCTGCAGTATAATACATAAATATTTGTATGAAAAGCATTAAAAAGATGTTTTTACAAGTTATAGCAAAAGTGAAAAATATGCATAAAATCTTTTAAAGCTAAGTCTGTGTGTTCACTGGCATTCTCTTCCCTAAAAAACCCAAAATACTCCTAATCAAACAACCAAAAAAAAACTGGTAAAGTCAATAAAGAATGAAATAATAATAATTTCATATTCAGTATTTCCTGCTTTGTTCTTAAAGCACAACAGCATGAAAATAGTAAGGAAAAAGAGTAAAAACTCTTCCTTTAAAATATATCTCTATATATAAACTCACACAGACACTTTGTTTCAACAGTTGAACTGGAACATTTTACACTTGTTTACTGTGAGCAGTTAGTAACACAGCGAGCACTGTTGTCCACTGTCAATTTGTGACTATCAGCGTAGTCACAAATTAGCCTCTCTCTCAAACACTGCTCCTAAAATATGAGAGGTACTTAAACTCATGCTTACTTTACATGTCTGTGGGATGGTATTCCATAATGCTAGCAGCAAGAGAGATATAAATTAAAATCAAAAAGCAACACATAGAAAAACAGAAGGAATGAGACTAAATATGCTTAATACTGTTCTCTGTCGTCATATCTGTTACTCATTACAAGATCTATCTCTGAAAAGCCTGTCAACTGTCCCCAGGCCAAGAAAAAAGATCATACTTACCCCTTCAAATGGTATGTTCTGATATTTCTAAAGTCAACTCTTTAGAAATGTTAGAATTTGTTCATTTAAAATAAATTATAAAAAGGTAACAACTGAAAGAAAAAACACCTAATTGCTCTCTAAGGGTGGATGCCACACAATAAGACAGACATAAGCACTGAACACTCACCTGTTCCAGAGATCATCATCTTCTCCACCCCATCCCCAAAAGGCATTTGGAAACCCATTGATCTTCTTGAATTGTTCCACTGTCAGGCCACTTACACCACCAAAGAATTCATTGTACGGAAGACTGAAAACAAAAGACAAATTCTGTATTATTAGCTGAACTTATCTAAGTAGCCCTCCCTTTGAACAATATCTTTCAAAAAAACCCCAAGAACCAAAATCTAAGGACATTAACAGATGCTGAATGTATTCACTATGGGAAACTGGTTCACAGATTGATGGTTTTAAGTAACATCTACAGAAGTTGACCAAAATGTTTGCAGTAGCGTCTATAATTTGCATAAGAGGTAACCTTAAACTGTATCTCAAATTAGAATTACCACACACGAAACAAAATTCTATCACATATTCCAGATGGCTGATTTAGACCTATATCTGAAGTGTAAAGTAAAAGCCTCAAACTATTGTATTTTAACACTATTAAACTGAAAAAAATCTTAATAATCAATTGAAAAATAAACCCAAATCAGTAATGCATTAATTCAGTAATTTTAATTCATAATTATATTCTACAGAACTGTTAAAACTTGAGAGGAAAAGTTTAACAGTACCTATTCAACCACAGTGAAATAAATACATAGTTTTTTTAAAAAATCCAGTTTTTAGAGGCTAAACTTTTGAATCAATGTGCTTTTTTGTCAGTAAGCATACAGTAATTACTACCACATATTATTAAGTAATAAGCAGTTGGCCAACACGAACAGCCACTATAGCTACATAACATAACGTACTAAGGCCCTGACAATGTGATTTCCAGTTCTCAAAACACTTTGTCAATCTAAGAAAAAAAAAAAATATTTAAGTATCTGTATTTACTTCCATCAATATTGACTTGCATCCTAACCCAGCAGCTGCTACTGTAAAGTTTGTTCCTCTTTCAGAAACACAATTTCATCAAATAAAAGTAATTGAACAAATTTCTCAGGAGACACTTCCAAATCTGGAACCTTCAAGGAGTTAGGACTATCTACAAAAAGATTTACCATTGTTTAGGACACAATTGCCACACTGAAGGACAAATAACTCCAGAATGCAAGGGGAAAGAAAAAGAAATACACAGTCATGTAATTTCTGATCTCTGTGGAAACACGGGATTCAACCAAATCTTATACATACATTATATATACATTTATCTATTTCATAAACACATATTTTGTAAATATTTATCTGTATTTAGACACTTTATAAATTTTATAAATGTATATATAAATACATGAAGTAGTATATAAATATGTATATGTATAAATATGTAAGAGATTTCATCTTTCTTTATATGTGTTTATGTATATATTTTTAAATACATATAAAATCTTTAAAGGGTTGACTCCTAGTGGTCTGACAACCCGAAGTCCAAACACAGTGTTACATTTTCAATGCATTGCTTTTGAACTGTCAAGTTGACCAGGTTGTCAAGCTGATCAACTTCACAAATAAAAATTCAGGATGGCAAATACATATATGTAGCAAGCAGTAAGCTACAGCTTTATGTGAAGTGATTGGAAGAGTGTCATGAGATAGTGGAGTGTTAAAAAGCAAGTGAAATATCATTAATATAAAAAGGCAGAAGGAAAGGAGGTAACAACACTGCAGGACCTGCTACAGTCATCAAATGTCAATAGAGACTGAATACAAGATATGAAACAGTCTAGCAGTAAGAAAAAGCAGTGCAAAGCAGAAATTAATTGTACATTTATAAGAAAATTAAGAAAGACATTTTTCCTGTGGTATTTTTCTGCAGATTATCTGTTTATCTTTGCTAACAGCCATCACAAAGGCTTATGTAGCCAGAAAAGATTTCTAATAAGCAAGGGAACCACTTGACACACCTACCTTTTTTTTTTTTTTTTTTTTTAAAGATGAACTTCAATGCAACAAGTTCAACATTGACAATTATAAATAAAATCTTCAAATCAGCAACATAGCAAATGTAGACACTAAACTTAAATCTTCCTTTTAATAAGTAGAAATTAATTTCTGTAAATAACAGTAGGAGGCTGTTTTATTGGTTTCACCTACTGTATACACTTTCACAAAATTCATACACACTTTAAGAAACAACATGAATAAAGCTAATTACTTACATGTACATGTATTTGTCCAGCTTTGCTGCAAAATGGCGTGGCATTTCTCCACATCCATAATAATTTCGGTCATTTTCAGGTAAGTGATCCACATCATGAAATATTATGCAGTCCCAGACAGCATCCTTCATAGCCTCTTTGAAGCCAACATTAAAGAGCATTGCACGATTAAAAGGTTGTGTACCTGTCTTCAAACAGAAAACAAAGGAGACATTATAAGAATCAAGAGTAGACATAATCTCAATACTATGAGAAATACACCCTCTACCACACAAAAAAGAGCATGGAAAAAGATGCCTGTTATTCCTCTAA
>NW_010333380.1:0-1161 GCF_000700745.2 Antrostomus carolinensis | reverse complement strand
CAAAAAAAACCCAAACCAAAACACCAAACATATTTCCCTGTTGTTTGAAAGCTCACCAGTGATGGAAAGGAATTAATGAGATCAGTTTGTCATTTTGCTATGACAGGACCAAGCTATCTCTCTTGGACCACAGAAAGAGTTCTCTGCATAACATCGGCCATAAGATTTACCTCCCTCTTTTACTTTTTGCTGCCACCCCTGCAACCCAAGCATTTATAGCAAAGAGGCTTGGCTCTGCCACAGATCAAGATACATCAGCTCAACCTAATTCCAAGAGCAAAAAACTGAACACCAGTATTTCAAAGCATCAGTCCTCCCATCCATGCTCACTTTTAAAGGCTGACACCTGCTGTGCCAAGTCCCAAGGGCACGTAAATCCCTGTATTCCAGCAAATGAGAGTCTTGTATAAGCAAAACCATCAGTTCCCAATTATATTTCCTGCACTCTTTGCTCAGAAAGTAAAGGTCCAGCTAGTATCACTCACAAACCTGGGAATCTCCCACGTACTTACTGCAAGATACTTTACTGTACCTTACTTTACTAAGCAGGAGATAGCCTGTGAAGAATCAACACAAGGAGGGGGAAAAAAACCAACCACAAAACAACACAAGAAACCTCACTGTTCCCAAGCCACTGAGGAACGTTTCCTCCTGCAATACAAAACAGTGCCTCTGCGCACAGCTTACCCCCAAGGTATTGCATGGAAAGGTATCAAGGTGTACACAGAGGAACCGATGAAAGATTTGTAAGGATAGCCATAAATCTGTGTTCTTAGTTTTACAAGTCTCAAAATTAACAGTTTCATTCTCACCTCTCAGAATAAGTGGTTTCTAAAATCTGAATGGGAGAAATGCATCACACAAAGTCTATCCACCACTGCCACCTGTAATGGTTACACTCATTTAGCCATGACTGATCCATCAAGAAGCTCTGCAGACACTGCCATGCCAGCACTGGCAGACAAGAAATAAGCAGCCAGGTTCATTCCCAAGATCAGGAGAGAAAGAACCAGGCTTCCCACACGCATGGAACCCCATCCAAAGAGGAGCTGTTGGAGGAGGTACAGCACAGAGCAGCTTGATCTCCCGCACATCCTCGGACACATCCACTGAGTGCACTGCTTTGTGAAGGAGCTGCAACATGGCAATTTCCAGCGCACC
>NW_010333379.1:0-7617 GCF_000700745.2 Antrostomus carolinensis | reverse complement strand
TTAAGCTAAACAACTAATATTTCTTAACAACTGATTTAGGTTTTTTCCCCTTAAGGTCGATTCCCCAAATTTGCTGACTATCCATGTTTGAAATCTCTTTGGAGCCCATTGTCCTTATTCTACTACTGCCGCACAACATCCAATAGTACAAACACAGTGGGAAGTCTGCTGGAGGACAGTTCAGTTTGAACTGAGGTACATACGGAGAAAAAAATCCACCTGTCTTTTCTGCTGTGGTCTCCTCCAACCTGCAGAACACAGGGAGACTTTTTCCCTGACACCCTGAGGGCAGCAGCTGTCAGTCCTGTCCCTTTTGACACAAAGGCACTTACTTTCCAGTGTGAAATTGTTAGTCAGATTCAGTAGAAATCTGATAGAGGAAGAAGTTGTGGGATCTGATAGATGGTGGAAAGTGAAGATTAAGTGTCCTCACCTTCACAAGGCCACCTGTACTTCCTTTCTTCCACTTTCCTCATCTTGGTGTGCATTTACCTTACAACTTTCACTGTGGCAGGAGACCTGGCTAGAGCAGAGATCAATGTAATGAGTAGTTCAGATATTTGCATGATCCCAACTTATCCAAGAGTGTAGGACAATTTGCAGATTTCATTTGATAAAAATGTGGCTAGGTCTGGTCTGCTTTCATAAGCAGATCTGTGTTGGGGAATACAGAAACTCTGAAAGTAGGTCCACTACTAGGACTGAACCTGTAGCACTGATGAGACCTTGTTTCTAGTGAGGTCCCCTTGCAAGGGTAGTTAGGGCACTTAGCTTCTCGGCAAATGGAAAGAGGTCAACCATTCAGCAAACACAGACACAGGGAAGGAGATATGATGGTGCAGAGGGTGTGAGAGAGTGTAAAAGCAGTGAGTGTGGGAGCCAGGACAAATAAGACAATAGATGCAGATGGGGTGGAGTTGCTCAGATGGAAATCTACCTCCTCTTAGCTAAAGAAACATAAACAGGAAAATGCTGTGACTCATCACTTATTTATTTTTGCTTCTTGTTGGACAGTCTGCAATTTTCTTTTTGGCTCTGCATTCACTGGGGTCCAGGCAAGTCCCCTCTTTAGTGATCCCTGCTGAAATCTGAAGTTCCACACCCTGGAGTCAGTAGTGTTTATGGCCACCGGTATGTCTCCTCTCAGGACCTCCAGGCAGAAGAGACAGAAGAGAATCAGACTCCAGACCTACAATGCAGCACAACACCTACCTTTTAATCAATTTATTTCTATTTAGCACAGTTTAGTCCTACTTATTCTGAAGCCATTAAATCTGCTGGCTTGGGGTTTATGACTGAGCTAGCGCTATAATGTGGACATGACCCAGATTTATTCACGGCTACTAAACAGATCTGGCAAGAGGCTGTAAGAATAAATTCTGCTTGTTAAGACTTAAATTTTCAGTCAAAGCCGGTAAAAGCGCTCATCATGAAGGTAAGCATCTGGTTTTTGTAAGAAGGCAACCCGATAAATGTGAGTCACTTTTGGAGATCTGGGCCC
Source organism: Antrostomus carolinensis (assembly GCF_000700745.2). Classification (NCBI taxonomy): domain Eukaryota; kingdom Metazoa; phylum Chordata; class Aves; order Caprimulgiformes; family Caprimulgidae; genus Antrostomus; species Antrostomus carolinensis. The sequence goes on along the minus strand of NW_010333379.1, from coordinate 6,116 downwards.
AGATGTGGCTAGCAAGGCTTCAGAAGTTGGTTCTTTGAGATGTTTTGGAAATGCATGGTTCCAAGAGCTTCAGGGATGGGAACAAAGAAGGTTATAGCTGTGCATAATAATACCCCTGAAAAATCACTCCATATTTGAATTGTTTGTTGTCTCTGAATGGCTGAGCTCATCTGAAATGTGCAGTGCGATCCTGACAGTACAAGAGACTCAGCAGAATATCAATGGTGTGATGGAAAGTAATAAGGAAGAATATTGCTCCTAAAAGCAATGTTGCAGCCAAGAGCAAACAGTGCTCCTGAAAGCACCACAGCCACCAGCAGAACAGGTCGCCGAGCCTCTGTGATGTTCAGTCTGTGCAAACTGACTCCACCATAGCCAGGAGTTAGTGGGGAGCAGTTTATGAAAGGAAGAATGGGCACAAGAGACTTAAAAGTTATCAGTGTGGTGGCTCAGGTGTCAGACAAAAGGCGTTTGAGTGCCTGACTCTTTGAATAGCTTTGGGCAAATACTCTGACTCCTCTGAACTTTCATCTGCAGTATAAGGAGACTTCCCCATTAGACTGGGGCCTTCCAGACTGATCATATCTCAGAGACACCCTGAAACTTAAGTGTATTTCCTTAGGCTAGACCTCTCTGTCTGAGGTGGGGATAGAATCAGGAGCTAGATCCTGACACTGAGATGAGAGAAGAGACATCACTGTGTCACTGTTCCTCAGAGAACAGCAGTGATTTTTCTGATGGGAGCTGCTTGTTTGCTGTACTTCTCTCCTGAGGAGTTAGGTAGAAGTCACAAAGCAGGAGGGAAAAAAGAAAAAAAGGTGTTTGATGGTTGATTTGACATTGGTTCTCTACCATGGTGAATGGTGGATGAAACACAGGACTGTTCAGAGTGAATGCTGCACTGAGAGCTTCATCACCATTTCCAGATCACAACACATGGGCTCTAGGGAGTCCTCTGGCTTTGTTCTGTAGTGTGGGGAGGACATTGTATCACCATCCTGTTTAGATTAGGCCTAATTGTTTTTGGGCTATGAATGAAAGAGTGGAAATAGCTTGAGGGTCCCATGGACCCCCAGCTGTAAGCCAACCTGGGTCCTGCTGATACTTCTCCATGTGAAGAGAACTGTTGGCTGCTGCCCATTGACTTGTGCACATTCCTGTTCTGCGTCTGGTTTCATGGCACATCGGCTGCCCCATTTTTCACCTCACTGAGTAGTACCAACTTGCACAACTTCCTTGGACTAGTATGTTACAGTCACTTATATTAATTAAAGATCCCTGAAATCACATAGGCTTGGACTTGTGGATCTGGCTTTTGTAGGTCTGAACCACTGTTGTTCTCCTGTGGACCTATTTAGGAAAGTTTATCCAGCTTTCCTCTGTGTATTTCCCTGAGTGTGTGAGTAGGAGAGCTGCTCAGGCTGCTGATAGTATATGCATCTTGCTCTGAACCATCCTGCTGAGAAAGTCACCTCACCATGGCTCAGAGGCAGCAGGCACCCTTCCAAGCAGGAGCCACAGGCTTCCAGGTCACTCTTTCAAGCCCTCACAGGGAAGATAATTTTCTATGTCAGTGTAAATGTTAGGCTGCAATTTGATGTGTTTAGGGATGCTAGAATGCCTAAGGGATTCAGGAGGTCCTCTGAGGTCAGATGGAGAGGCACCTATAAATGCCTGAAAACCTTTGTAATGTAAAACTCTTCATCATCCATGGCATAGATTTTCCAAACCCAACCCTGCTTTCCTCCATGAATCTCTAGGACTCAGTCCACCCCTTTCCCCAGACTCCTATATTCCTCCATGTTTTCTCTTTCCTTACCCAGGGCTCCTTGCAAAGCACAGCTGCTCTTGATCCATCAGTCTGAGCTCTTCACTCCTCCTCTGAGGCCTCAACAACCTGCGTCAAGCCCAGTGTGCCTCATTGGTTTTGGGGGTCCATCCTAAATCTGCCTACCAGAGTTTGCCTAGAATTTCCTCTGCCAATAGAGTCAATCTCTTTCGCTCCATCAACATGGTCAGCCCTAAACATCTGTTAAGCAGAGTATATCACCTATGTGGTCCTTGTTTGTGGAATACCCACCCTGCTCCAGTCCTTTGACCACTGGCTGGCTCAAAGTCCAGCCAGTGGTCATATTTTACAAAATATGACAAAATATTAAGCTCAGTTTCCTCTTTGTCTGTCTGCCAAGTTCTCTGTTCCTGGTTGTTACGTTGTTTTCCTTGCCTCTGTCTCTCCTGTCCCTCATGTATGGCTTGTTATCATTGACAACGAGGTTTTTGAATGCACTATGAGCATAGCCTATGCTTACAACAAATTCATAGTCATTCACAGTAATTTATTAGAGCCTTGAATATTGCAATTCTCTGTGGCCCATGGTTTCTCCCATGTACGTGATTTTCAAATGTGAATCATAGCTAGACATCCATTTTCCCAACTGGATCTTTGGCAAGACGAGTTTTTGCTCATCACCATGGACTTTCAGTTTGCATGGCTTTGACATGAGTATGGCCTAATTTGGCCTTGGTCCTGCTATGTCAGGTGCCTTTGCACATACACATACACACACATACACATACACGTGTGTCACTGTACAGGATTAACTGGACTCTGCACCTCTATCTTTATCAGACATCATCCTCTTTCTGAGTCATGGTTGAGGCAGATAAGCAGCTGGTTTTGCTATTTGTTTAATGATAATAAGTAAACAGTAATTAATATTTTGCAATCATATAGATCCTTGAATTGTATGATCTGAAAGCATTTAATTAACATTAATTATTCATCATTGCATAGACCACATGAGGTAGATAAGGTTTTATTGTGCAGAAGGGGAAACTGAGGCAGGAGGAATACCAGGGAGGTTGAACTCCTGTCACAAGGCTTTGCAGTGCCTTGGTTCTTCTCAAAACCTGCTGCAGCCCCATTTTGAAGACACTAAAGGCAAAGCTGGGGCTAAAATGTGGAAGGCAAAATCCTGCCCTCCTGATGTTCAGGACAGAGTCCCACAGGGTTAACTGAGACATTGATTCCTGCCACGTTGTGCCTGTCCACTGCCTTGGTTCTTCCTGCTTTTGCTGCTGTTTGATAATTTGCAACTCATTAAGACCTTAGTGCAACAGGTGAGGTAGACATCCAATAGAGCCAAAACTGTGTGGTGGGTCTAGACCTTGGCTGGATCTGGCCTAATACCTTAGAGACATTTTTTCAGTTGCCCAGAAATAACGTTTGCCAAATCATCCAAATTACTTGCTACTCAAAGTCCTTGCAAAAGCGCATAATGGCCAGTGGAAGGAACAGATATAGATCAAAGTATTTGGGTAAAGGAAGATGTGTCTAGACATTGCGTGGGATTTACAAACTCACACTAGTGTCTCACATCTAAGGCTTGAGTCTGTTGCCTAAATGTAGATATTCAGGGCTCTTTGAGATTACCAGTATGCCCTTCATGACCTCTGACTGCTGTCTGGAAGGACAAGGCTCTCCTGAAGGTCCTATGTCAGACCTGCCAATTGGTTTAGGTATGGCATAGCAACTCAGAGACAACTACTTTTGGATAACTGAATTGTGCCCCAGAAATCCATCTTAATGGCCTACGTTGTCAGTGCATGTCCAGCACGTGTTTCACAACATCCAAGTCTGTTTCTCTAGGGATCTAGCCCTATCTCAGACGCTGAGTAAGGTGATATGAGCACACTCTATAAAGTCTTCGAAGTTCTCTGGGTGAGAAGTCTAAGCACTTTGTTTGGCCCAGTTCCTATATGTAAAGTCCACTTCTGGGCCTGCACACCAGGATCAGGGTCACTGCAGAACCTGCTGTTCCCTTCAGAGCTCTCATTTCCCCCATTATCATCCCTAAGGCTCACTGCATACTGGGTGACCCCTCCAGTATCCTTCTCATTTCAGTGTTGGCTCTCTTGAATTTAGTATTACCAGGGGAATTTATCATCAACAAGCCAGACATTGGTCCTCGAAGACTGGGGCAGGGGAAGTCATTGTCCTGGTTTCCCTTAATGCGAACTGATTGGACTTTGTTACTTGCTTGTGTATATGTGTCCAGTTCTGGAGCTTCCAATACAAGAAAGACATGGACCAGTTAGAACGAGTCCAGAGGAGGCCATGAGGATGATCCGAGGGCTGGAGCACCTCTCCTATGAAGACAGGCTGAGAGAGTTGGGGCCTGGAGAAGAGAAGGCTCCAGGGAGATCTTATAGCGGCTTCCAGTACCTGAAGGGGCTACAAGAAAGCTGGGGAGGGACTTTTCATAAGGGCAGTTAATGACAGAACAAGGGGAAATGGCTTTAAACTGGAAGAGGGGAGGTTTAGATGAGATATTAGGAAGAAATTCTTTACTGTGAGGGTGGTGAGACACTGGAACAGGTTGCCCAGAGAAGCTGTGGCTGCTCCTCCCTGGAAGTGTTCAAGGCCACGCTGGATGAGGCTTTGAGCAACCTGGTCTAGTGGGGGGTGTCCCTGCTCATGGCAGGGGCATTGGAACTAGATGATATTTAGGGTCCCTTCCAACTCAAACCATTCTATGATTCTCTGTCTTGCCCAGTTAGAGGAGGTCTGCATGACAATGGTGAGAGAAGATCAGAAACAGCTGAGTGTCCCCAACCTTTGTATCTGAGTACACACAGGAACAGGATGGATCTACTTTCTCCTCCAGGAAATCTTGCTGATTACAGCCAGAGAGACATGTACGCCAGGGAACCTACCTGCTATAGTCAGGCACTGTCTTCTTCTCCAACTGTTAACCTTACTCACCAGTGTTTTATGTGATTAACCCCTCCAAGAGGGTTGAATTGACAGCTCTTTATTTTAATGGTCTCACTGTCAGTGTACAGAGTTGGCAATGTTAGGTTTACAATTGGACTCAATGATCTTAAAGGTCTTTTCCAACCTTATGATGTGATATGATTCTACAGTGCTGGACATCAACATGAGCTGGGCTTCAATGTGGATCACTGGGTGTTCTCATATAACAGACCTGGAGAGTATCAAATGTAGGACTGATAGGATTTTATTCTCCATCTAGCTGAAGAGAGGGTAATGCTTCTCTCCCACACTCCCATCCCATGGAGTGAAGGGACTTGAACAAACTTCTCTAGCTGAATAGTGGTGTCTGATCTGGGAAAGCCAAGGTAACTGATCTGGGAAAGCCAGGGTTGAACTGTTTGAAGACATGTGAGAAACAACAAGAGAAAAACAGAAGATGCAAAAGCTGTTCATCAATGAAGCACTGCCTGTTGTGCACCCCAAAGGAGGGAGACATAGTGAGGACTATATCTTCATGTATCATCAAAGTGTTTTTTTGAAACCAAGTGTGGTTGAACTTCAGGCTGGCTTTTCTTAATGGAGGGCTGGACTTTAAAGTCTTAACAAACTTCTTTTGATGCATGTGTCTGGAGCAGTTCTGTGTGGTTAAAAAACCCACCCAACTGATCAAAAGTCAGGTCTTACTCAGTCCTCATGACTCATTATAACCCCTCCCCTTCCATCAGTGCAGAGGGAGCCCAGGATGACCCCTTGTCTCGTTACAAAGTGAGGTTGAAACATATTTTGCCTGGAGCTCTTCATGAGTATTTGCTGACAGCGGAGAACTCATGGCTCTCTTGGGGCTCAGTAGCAGAGCCTGTTGTAGTTGATACCTGCTTGTTTTCCTGGATTAAGTACTTTTTGGACCATCTCCTCCCATCTGTCCCAGTCTTTTTATCCTCCTCCATGTCCCCCTGCCCCCATTTTGCCTTCTTCATGTGCCCTTGCCCTTCCTCTTGAGCCCTAAATTAATGCCAGTTACCTTCTTCTCTGCCTCTAAGCAGAGTCACCCTCCCTCTCACTTTCTTAACCTCAGACCTTTATCTGCTGAGCTTCAACTCCCAGTTTAGGCTCCTGGTTTAAAATGCCTCTGCATACAGCTTCCTGGTCCCAGTCCCATTGCTGCTTCTCCTGGGTCCCATATCAGCTGCACACATGCCTCCTTTTCGGCCCCCATTGCAGATGCTGTGTCCTCGATGCCAAGTCTCTCTGTAGCTGTCCTGTCTGCCTCCCATCCCTTCCCATGTCCTCCACAGGCTGGCAGTCCCTGTTGTTAAGAAATATTAGTTGTTTAGCTTAA